>NC_037679.1:62865938-63010503 GCF_003255815.1 Theropithecus gelada | reverse complement strand
AAAAAAAAAAAAAAAAAAAAAAAAAAAAAAGAGAGAGAGAGAAGAAATGAAGAAATATGAATAATGCATCTGCATAGTATTGTGTAATTTATAAAGAGCTTCCACATATGTCATCAGCTCATTATTACATTCAGATATTCAGCTAGCACTTATGAAAATGATATGAACCATATTATTGTTTGTGTTTGTGTGTAAAGAATCAGGTTATCTTGAGCTGGGCATGGTGGTGTATGCCTGTAATCCCAGCTAATCAGGAGGCTGAGGCGGAAGGATCCCTTGAGCCCAGGAGTTTGAGCCCAGCCTGGGTAACATAATGGGACTCCATCTCTAAACAGAAAAACAGGTTATCTTACTCAACATACACACTCCTTCATTGTTTTATCCAGTATCCTCTACAATAAAACCTCCATATCTTTCTCACCTTGGGTAGTGAAATACCGTGTTCACCATGCACAGGCATTAGGAAGCTGAGGCCAGCAGTGAGAGAGCTGGGGTTATCTGTGGTATCCCTCCCAGTCTCATCCTTGGAAGTGGGTAGGTTCTTAGAATAGCTTTATTTCTTACATTCTCATTTTCCAGCTCTCACCTTGCATCTCGTGTGTCCTGTGAGAGATTTGTGCTTTGAAATAAAACTGCAGTGCTGGGATGGCCAAGGGCTATTCTTCACTGTTGCTGCCCCAGGTTCAGAACCTACTGGTTTAGTTCACTCAGGGACAGGGCTACCAACACTTTTGTGGTTCTGGGAACCCATGCCAAGAGGAAGACAATTTATTCAGTTGATACAACATGGTGCTCGGTCAGTATTTTCAGACCACAGGAGAAACATGTAGGTCATGTGTTAAGAATGTTAGGTTTAAGTAGACAAATTCATAGGGACAGAAAGTTGATTATTGCCTGTTGGGGGAAGAGGGTAGTGAAAGAAGTGGAGAATGATTCTTAGTGGGTACAGAGTTTCTTTTTGGGGGTGCTGAAAATTTTCTGGAATTAGATAGCAGTGATGCTTGTACAACCTTGTGAATATATTGAAAACCACGGAAGGGTACACTTTAAAATGGTGAATTTTTTAGTATGTGAATTATTTCTCACTTAGGTTATAATTTTAAGTGTTTCAGAGTGGATGAGAAATGTAATAAATGTTATTACAATTAAACAACTCAAATTATTGTGCTCAGTAAAAATACAACAAATAAGCCCTTTTATAATTAGATACATGAAAACATTCAGGGCCTTGTTTGCTTTGCCATTTGGAAACCGTGCTCTGTACCTTACGTTCCTGAATAGCGTGTATAGGTCAACAGAAAAGGAAAGTTCTTTTCAGGTTTCAAAGCATTGTCTTAATAAACAACTATATAGATCAATAGAATACTTTTTTTTTTTTTTTTGCTTATTTTGAAGGGAACCACAGATTGCTTTGCAAAATGAAATGTTCTTTTTGTTCTTGAGAATAAATTAAGACCCTACCCCTGATTATGTGGGTGTCTCATATTGCATTTTTCCTTCATTTATTTTACCTGCTAGATGCAAGAACTGTTCTAGACATGGGATGTGGCAGTGAACAGAAGAGACATAAATTTCTGCCTCCACAGAGCTTGCATTGTGGAGACAGGCATGATAACTATGTGAAATATGTAGTATTCATGAGATGCCTTCAAGTACTGTGGAGGAAAAGGAAACACTGGAAGGAATTAGGCCATCTGATAGGGTGAGGGAAGCCCTCATTGAGATGGTGACATTAGGGTAACTACCAGAAATAGGTGAGGGAGAAAGCTATGCTCAGATGTGTTGGAAGAGCATTCCAGACAGAAGGCATAGCGAAAGTGGAGGCCCTGAGGCTGGAGAAATAGCAAAGAAGCCAGGCGGCTGGAAGAAAGTGAGAGCTGTAGGGTTGGTGGTAGGGGATGAGGCTGGAGATGCAATGGATGGCGGGGAGGATGTGGATCTTGTTTGGTCTTACAGGTCTTTTGTAAGGAATTGGGCTTTTACTGTACTACTTTTGAGCGGAGCAATAACCTACTTACATGACTCTTTTTTTTTTTTTTTTTTTTGAGACAGGGTCTTGCTCTGTCTCTCAGTCCAGAGTGCAGTGGCATAATCCTAGCTCACTGCAGCCTCAAACTCCTGGGCTCAAGGGACCCTCCCACCTCAGACTCCCCAGCAGCTGGGACTACAGGTGCATGCCACCATGCCTGGCTAAATTAAAAAAAAAATTTTTTTTAGAGACAAGTTATGTTGCCCAGTCTGCTCTCAAACTCCTGGGATCAAGCAATTCTTCTGTCTTGGCCTCCCAAAGTGCTGGGATGACAGGTATGAGCCACCATGCCTGGCCTCTATGACATATTTTGATGGACTCACACTGTTTGGTTGAGACTGAAAGAGAGCAAAGGTGGAACTAGGGCACAAAATCAAACCTGACCATTCAGATTTGCTGGTGAAATCATTTCAGCAACAAGGCATTGATTCCAAACTCATGTTAATGGAGATGGAATTATTATTTTATTATTTATTTATTTATTTATTTATTTATTTATTTATTTATTTTGAGACAGAGTCTCACTGTGTCACCCAGGCTGGAGTGCAGTGGCGCCATCTTGGCTCACTGAAAGCTCTGCCTCCTGGGTTTACGCAATTCTCCTGCCTAGCCTCCCAAGTAGCTGGGACTACATGTGCCCGCCACCACGCCTGGCTAATTTTGTATTTTTAGTAGAGATGGGGTTTCACCATGTTAGCCAGGATAGTCTCGATCTCCTGACCTCGTGATCCGCCCGCCTCGGCCTCCCAAAGTGCTGGGATTACAGGCGTGAGCCACTGTGCCCAGCCACAGAGATAGAATTCTTATGAAGCAACTTCTAATGACACTATTTTAGGTTTTCTTTTTAAATGAATTTTCAGGCTGATTCTCTTCTTTACTGAAACTGAATGTCAGGTTTATTTATTTCATTCACTCACTGAACAAGTTATGGCCAGGTGTTGTGCAAGTCACTAAATATTCAACGGTGAATAAGGTGAGCCTGGAAACTGTCCTCCTTATGGAAATTACGTCAGTGAAAAGTCACTAGACACGTATTTATTGAATCATAACTGTGTAAGGCACAAGGCAAGAGTGAATTTCATGGACCTGACAATACTCTGCATATTCAGAAGCTTTTCAGTGAAAAAGCCACAAAACAAGTTGTGTTATGCTCCTGGCAGTTCAAAGAAATCATATTCATGCAGTATTACCAGAGAAGACTCTCAGTGAGTCACTAACAATGATAGTAATTTAGTTGATTTCTAATTTGGTAGTCATCAGGATTGATGGGAATTCTTGGCATATGAGTGCTTCCCTCCCTTCCCCTGCTGTCCTCTCCCCTCCTCTCCCTGCTCCCCTCCCCTTCCCTTCCCCCTCCCCTCCCCTTCCCTTCCTTCCCCCTCCCCTTCCCTTCCTTCCCCCTCCCCTCCCCTTCCCTTCCTTCCCCCTCCCCTCCCCTTCCTTCCCCCTCCCCTCCCCTTCCTTCCTTTCCCTCCCCCTTCCTCCCTCCTTCCTTCCTTTCTCTTTCTTCTTTCTTCTTTCTTTCTTGCTTGCTTGCTTGCTTGCTTGCTTTCTGGCTTGCTTTCTTGCTTTTTCTTTCTCTCTTTCTTTCTCTTTCTTTTCCTTTCTTTCCTTTCTCCTTCCTTCCTTCCTTCCTTCTCTCCCTCCCTTCTTGTCTTCCTTTCTTCCTCCCTTCCAACAGAGTCTTGCTCTGTTGCCCAGGCTGGAATACAGTGGCATGATCTTGGCTCACTGCAACCTCCACCTCCCGGATTCAAGCAATTCTCCTGCCTCTGCCTCCCAAGTGGCTGGGATTACAGGCACACACCACCATACCCAGCTAATTTTTGTATTTTTAGTAGAGATGGGGTTTCACCATGTTGGCCAGGGTGGTCTCGAACTCCTGATTTCAAGTGATCTGCCCACCTCAGCCTCCCAAAGTGCCAGGATGACAGGCATGAGCTGCAGTGCTTCAATTTCTGATGCTTTTCAAATATGATGTTACACAAAGGACCAACCTGGTGATGGTAGTGATAACCCAAGGGAGGAGGAGCAGGACAGATGCAAGGGCAGTGGACTAATGTGGTCGTTTCCCTCCCCAGGCCTTGGGACATTTATGTAACCCTGGTTCTTATCGGACAGACCTAGGATTTGTCTAGCTGGAAGGGCCTTCCAAGGTTGCTGTCTCTATTCTTCTAGTTTTACGTAGGACAAAGCTAAAGCCCAGAGGGTGAATGACTTCTTTGAAGCCAGCTGAGGCCAAAATTGATACTAGAACTTTATCTTTTAGAAGGAAAATGTATGCAGGAAAATTTTCTTTTCCTTCCTTCCTCTCTCTTTCGCTCCTTCCCTGCTTTCCTTCCTTGGTAAATATTCTTTACATTTTATTACCCTTTTATTTTTCAGAATAAATCCTATTCCAACTTACAAGTCTATTTTGCTCTTGTCTGGAGAACATGGTTGTGGGAAGTCCACTCTGATTGCCAACTGGGTTAATTACTTCAAAAAGAAACATCCGAGCATGTTGTTGATTCCTCATTTTGTGGGCAGCACCTGTGAAAGCAGCGACATCATGTCTGTGATCCATTACTTCATCACAGAATTACAGTACAGAAACTACGGTAAGAGAGTCAGATATACCATTCATTCAGGACATGTCAGGGGAGTTAGAAATGGGTGGCTCTCTCCTCTGCTCATGTGGCTGTTGTTCCCTTGCTCTGATCTAAACCCTGTATTGCCTCCCACATCTACCCACCTCTTCCCTCACAGAGCTAAGCTTCCTTCCTGCCTGCCTCCTTCCTTCCTTCCTTCCTTATTCCTTCCTTCCTCCCTTCTTCCCTCCCTCCCTCCTTCTTTCCTTCCTCCCTCCCTTCCCTCCTTCCTTCCTCCCTCCCTCCTTCCCTACCCTTCCCTTCCTTCCTTCCTTCCTTCCTTATTCCTTCCTTCCTCCCTTCTTCCCTCCCTCCCTCCTTCCTTCCTTCCTCCCTCCCTTCCCTCCTTCCTTCCTTCCTCCCTCCCTCCTTCCCTACCCTTTCCCTTCCTTCCTTCCTTCCTTCCTTCCTCCCTCCCTCCCTCTGTCCCCTCCCTCCCTTCCTTCTTTCTTTCTTTTCTTCTCTCCCTTTCTTCTTCCCTCTCTCCCTCCCTTCCTTCTCCCCTTCCTCCCTTCCTCCCTCTCCCTCCCTCCATTCCCTTTCTTCTTCCCTCTCTCCCTCCCTTCCTTCTCCCCTTCCTCCCTTCCTCCCTCTCCCTCCCTCCTTCTTCGCCCCCATCCCCCTCTTCCTCTCTCTTTTTTCTCTCTTTCACCAAACATTACTTGAGTGCCTTTCTGTGCCAGGGCACTATTCTAGGCAGTGGGGATACAACAGTGAACAAAATGGACACCAGTTTTTACCTCATGGAGTTTTCATGTTATTAGGGGAGGGAGGAGGACAAAGAATTAACTGTCACTAAATAAGAGACTGTTCAATAATGGTGAGTTCTATGAAGAAACCCAAAGCAGAGAAAGAGGTAGGCAGGATGTGTAGGAACTGTTAGGATTTTGACTAGGGTATTCTGGGGAGTGTCACTGAGGAAGGGACATTTAAATACATCACTGAAAGAGAGGAGGGAGGGAACCAAGTGGGTGTCTCGGGAACAGCACTGTTGGAGGAAGCAAGCGCCAGGCCATGGGTGGGACATGCCTCTCCACTACTGCTGCCCTACTCAATTAAATAACCATGTATTGAGCAGGTTCATTCTCTTATTTATTCACTCATGCATTACAGAATATTTATTGGTTGCCCGTTCTGTGCCAGACACTCTTCCCAGTTCTGGAAATAGAGAAGTAAGTCAGGCGAATAAGGTCATAGTCCCCATAGATATTACATCCTAGTTGACAAAGGCAGATAATAAATAAATAGGAAACATGTCAAATAATTATCCGTGCCATGCAGTGTGATGTGATAAGGTGCCAGGGTGGTTATTTGAGCCGTCAGGCACTATGTCGCTGTCTTACGGCAACTCTAGCTGCCATATCAACTGAATCCCATTTCAGTGGCTTCTCAAAGGGAAGCTTCTTTCTTACTTATATAACAGTGTGATATGGGGTCCCTAGTTAGGTAACAAGTCATTTTCCTCCATGTGGTGACTTGGAGACAGGTTTTCTTTCCATATTAAGGCTGTGTCATCCCCTGGGGCCTCAGAGCCCTCCACTTGTGTTAGGGGGAGGGGGAGAGAGGAAAAGCACACCTGTTCCTCAGAAGTCGCAGACTGGAAGGGACTCATAGCCACCTCCACACCCATTCTTTTGACAAGCACTTGGCCACTCTGGGCCCACAAGGCCACATGGGTAACTAAGCAGGGATAGAACACTAACCCTGCCCTGTGGAAGGGGGAGCATGGGCTTTTGTGGAACAGGTAGCCATTCTCTCTGCTACTTTCTCTGTGGAGATCTCATGAACACGAAGGTAGGCAGCCATGTGGAAACCAGGAGAAAGAACATTCCAGGTAAAGAAAGCAGCTCAGGTCATACAGCTCCTCAGCTGGAAAGCAAGTGGAATGACGTAGAAAGGGAAAGAGAGCCGGTGTGGCTGGGTGGCGATGGACTCCAGGAGGGGAAGGTAGGGCCACTTTGGGTTTTGCAGGCGATAACATTAGGTTTGGATTCCATTAAGTGCAGTGGGAGGCCAGTGGAGGGTTTTAAGCAGGGCAATGACATGATTCTATTGATATTTTTAAAAGACCAAAATCAATCTGATGTGTGGAAAATGGGTGTAATGGGACAAGCATGAGGCAGAGACCGGTGCTAGAGGCTACTGTAATAGTCCAAGCCAGAGTTGACAGTGGCTCAGAGAGGACAATAGCAGTGGAGGTGAAGGGTTTTGAGTGCATTGAGGATTTGCTGATGAATTGAATGTGTGGGTTGGAGGAAAGGGAGGAATTGAGAACTCCTAGCTTTTGGCTTTAGGAAGCTACATGGGTGGTGAAGGCTGTTGACTGAGATGGGCCAGCATTGGTGGGGCGGTGGAGGGGAGGCAGGTTTTGAGGGAAATGGAATTCTGCTTTGGGCACGTGATATTTAAGTTGCCAGGTGTGTGCCAACGCATAATCACAAACGTGTGGGACCTGTATTATGCCTGACTATGCTAGGAGCAGCTGGGGAGTCTGACCACCTGCGTTCAAACCTTGTCTCACTACTTATTAGCCGTGTGAACCTAGGCAAGTATTTTAACCCTCTGAGGCTCAGTTTTCCTATTTGTAAAATGTGAATAATAATAATTATTTTTAAAAGTGCCTGACAGATGGTTGACAAGATTAAGATAAAGTATGAAAGACCAAGGCACTTAGTAAGTATTGGCATGTAGTAAGCGTTGATAAATCTTAGCTATTACTGTTGTTAGGCACCTGCTATGTATTTCCACGTTTGTATGCATCTGACTTTGCTTGCTTTTGGGAATTCATCTCTTGTCATGCAGGGACACGTACCCATGTGTATGTGGGTGCCCAGGGTGAGTTTTGATGGACATATCTTATCTCTGCACAAGGGTACAGGGATTTGAGTTTCTTTCTGTGCGTGTGGTGGGTGTCTGTGAATAAACAGAGGGAAGAACACATGTGCATGAGGTCTTTATAGTTGCATTTCTGAGGGCATATAAAATGGATAAAGTCAAAATCAGTAGAAGCAGGTGTGACGGTGTCTATGCAGCAACTAATCCTATTCTGGCACATCCCAAAGGTGTTCAGTCTGGCCAGGCTGATGATGTAAACTCTGTGCTACACCCTCAATTACAATTTTATTCCCAAAGAGAATTGTTATTTTAATGAATGTGTTTTTGGGTGCAAAGAACTCCTAATAAAAAGTTGTTGTCTTTCAAAAAAACAGATTTTTAGGCTGACAACAGTACAATAAGCTCAGGAGCAGCCTATGAATACTCGACACTTTTTCTAACCCTGAGAGAACACCCCTCCTCATTAACAAGAGGAAGGGCTGGTCCTGGACTTGGCCCACAGTTCTGGCTCTGTCACTTACTAGCTGTGTGATCTTGGGCAGTTTACTTAAGCTCTCTGTTCCTCAATTTCTCATCTGTAAAATGAGGATGGGGTTCATAGTACTAACCTCATAAGGCTGTGTGAGAATTAAAACATCATACAAAATTTAAAAAAAAACTACATTCAAAAAACCCAAAAAACATAATACAAAATACAAGTAAGGAATTTAAAGTAGTACATGGCACACAGCTGCGATTATTATTGTTGTTATTATTTTTGTTGTTATTATTATTATTCCTTTCTGAGCTAGAGAAATAAGCAGGGTGTGGGGGCTGCTAGGGGAAACAGACATTCTTGTTCATTAGCTGAGTAGGGAGAGGAATGATTGCAAAACGAGAGAGTTTGCAGCTGTCGCCTCTGCAGCCCAGACAGCCTGCAGGTGAACGGAGAAGGCTGGCCCCAGAGTCATTTATTGTGGCTGCCTTTGCTGAGACCTGGTTTCACCTGGGTGAGGTGGATGTGGGCAGTGGGGGAAGAGCTGCTGCTGTGAACACAGCCAGCCTGAGAGGCCAGGTGCTCGGAGCAGATTCAGCCTCTTTGCAGAGAGCATTTTTCTGCAGCCCGCCTCAGCTGTCTGAAGTTGCAGATCTTGTGTGGGCTGTGAGTCAGGGACCTTTTCTATCTGGGGCACCTAATCACACCCAGTGACAGTCATCTTTCTGCTCTTCTGTCCTCAATCCCTGCTTGCCAGGATAAAGGGATCTTGTAGATGGGAACTGCCTATAGCCAGTTCTACTGACTCCCACACCCTTTGCCTGCCCTGCAGGCAACTGGTGTCACAGAAGACATGCTTCACGGAAGGTCAGAGTAGTCACTGACTTTTTTCTTTCGTTTTTGTCTATTGAGACAGGGTCTTGCTCTGTTATCCAGGCTAGAGTGCAGTGGTGTGATCACGGCTTACCACAGCCTTGACCTCCTGGGCCCAAGTGATCTTCCCACCTCAGCCCTCCTGGTAGCTGGAACCTCAGGAGTGTGTGACCATGCCTGGCTAATTTTTAAATTTTTTGTAGAGACAGGGTCTTGCCATATTGCCCAGGCTGGTCTTGAACTCCTGGATTCAAGCAATCCTCCAACCTCAGCTTCCCAAATTGCTGGGATTACAGGTGTGAGCCACCATGCTCAGCATGGTCACTGATTTTCTTATTTGCATGTTTCCTCACCATGTGACCCCATGGAACCTGGGGGCAGGTTTGAATAAATTCCATTTATTGAAGGCTTTCTATGTAGCAGTGCTAAGGGCTTTATCAGCGTCTCATTTAATTCTCTCAGTGGTCCACCCATAGAATTATCATCCCACATAGGACGAATGGGGTTCAGAATGTCAGAGCCACACAGTTACACAAGGGCATGGCAGGGAGTGCAAAGTCGGGTCTCTGTTGGGATCAACGCCCCTAGTCCTCATCACTACACTGCCATTCCTCCTTGAGCCAGCAGAGGAAAATTTCCCTCCTGTGGATGCTTTTCATCAGCCTCCTCTCCCAGCATCGGGAAAGTCTCTGCTCAAGTTGGTGATGTGGAATGGACAGAAATCCTTGGCGGAGCTTGCCAAGCTTTTCGCCTTGGGCCCTGTTGACTTCCCAGCCTGGTTTGTTTCCCTTTGCCCCACAGGTTTGGTCTCCTTGGAGCACACCAGTCACTTCCATCCCTCCATGCCTTTGCCCATTCAGTTCTCTTCTCCTAAAATGCCCCTTCCCATGTCTCAGGGCAGTGGAATCCTTCTCATCCTTTATGGCCCTATTCAAAGGTCACCTCCTTCATAAGAGGTGCTGATGGGTACTTCTGTCCCTCTGCCCTAACTTTGACCACGCAGCACAGGACCCCCAGTCCCACTGCATCTTAGTTTACACAAGTGTCTCCCTCCAGGCCCTGTGAGCTTGCCTCCCTAGGTCCCTCGGGTGAATTATAAATGGTCCTGTGATCTGTCTTATTGTTTGTCTCCCTGTGTAAGTTCTGTGAGTGCAGGGATCATATCTATTTTATTGGCCACTGTCATACCCAGTGCCTGACACAGACACAGAAGCTTCTCAATAAACCTGTGTTGAATGATGAGCAATAACACTGCTAAAAAGCACATGAGTTTGTCAGTCCCTAGGTGGCTGTTTAAACATGTGAGCTATTACCATTTAAATGAGGCAACTGGCCATTGTCATTTAGTAGAGACAGATTGTTCCTGCCAAAATAAGGAGAAATGTTTAGAATCATTTTCCAATACTAGTAACGAAAAAATAATTATAATCACCAAAAATGTAGTTTTAAAACCAATCAACATATATATTTTCCTTCATATACAAAAATATAAATCTATAAGCATCAGCCACGAGTATTTTTTTTGCTTAGGATTAATTTTTGCTAATCATATTAGTGTTCTATGCTCTGTGATTGTCAGGTGGTGTATACTTCCTGAGGTTCATTCACATTCACCTTGTGACTTATACTCTATGCCAATGTTGTGGAAGAGGCAGAGGATCCATACCTCTGTAGGCTCTCACAGGGGCTGCTTGTGAGCCATCTACACTAAGAAATGGTGGTCACACACGGCTTGAAAACAAACCATTAGAAAAAATAGTGTTTTAAAAGCTTCTGGTGATCTGTGTATTCACATTCACCTCTCTGGGCCTCAGTTTCCTCATCTACAAAATGAGGGGTCTGGACTAGGCTAGATGATTTCCAAGAACCCCTTCTGCTCTAAAATTCTGTCATTTAAGTCCTGAAATCTCAATGGTGTCCATACTTTTAAAGGTTTTTAAATAAAAGCTCAAGGGATAAATCATCAAGCTGAATTTCTTTCTCTTCCTTTTCTTGAAAATCATTTTTCATTGTTTGACATAAGCTCAATCTCTATCTTTTCTGACACCTTTACTTTCTTAATGTCCCACATTCATAAAAAAAGTTTCAAGTCGTTGATTTTATGATCATTTTGTGTTATAAAAATCTCTTTAAAAGTTAACACAACTCTACTCTACTATAAGATGAATATAGAGAAAGTAACTTATTATAAAACAATGTGTATTTGAACATGTAAATGCTTAGACTTGAATTGAAGACATAGTGCCTCTGTATAGAAAATCGCCACGAAAGCAATAAGTTTCATCTATAAATATAGGTTGACGTGGGTGTGTCGTATTAAAGACTCAAACATTGGCCGGGCATGGTGGCTCACATCTGTAATCCCAGCACTTTGGGAGGCTGAGGCAGGCGGGATCATCTGGAGTTGGGAGTTTGAGACCAGCCTGGCCAACATGACGAAACGCTGTCTCTACTAAAAATACAAAAAATTAGACAGGCTTGGTGGCGTGTGCCTGTAAGACCAGCTATTCGAGAGGCCAAGGCAGGACAATCGCTTGAACCTGGGAGGCAGAGGTTGCAGTGAGCCAAGATCAAGCCACTGTACTCCAGCCTGGGCAACAGAGTGAGACTCCACCTCAAAAAAAAAAAAAAAAAAAAAAAAGAAAAAAAAAAAAGAAAAAAGAAAAAAAAAAGAAAAAAGAAAAAAAAAAGAAAAAAAAACACTCAAATATCATAGGTAATATTGCTATTGGGTGGTGATTTTCTGAAATGGTGACAAAATCTTGGTGTCATTTTAGACAAAGCAATGTATAATCTTCCATCAATTTATGTGGTGTTGCATTCTAGGAAATTCAATGTGTTTTAAAACCATACAAAAAATACTTTGTGTTCATATGTAAAATGGAGTTGGTTTCTAGGTTAGGTCATTATCAATTTTTTTCCCTCTTACGGGATTGTCGAAATATCTGAAAATCAGGTAGACCTGGGGACAAAGCTTCATTGGTTATGACTGTCCTGTGTTGTAGGATGTCTCAAAAACCCTGGAACCTCTCCTGTTAAGAACCACTGCTCTCTAAGCAATGTCCTATTTTTCAAGTGTTCATGGCGCCTTCCTATGTCCCAGCCTTTGGCAATACTGTCTTGATGATATGCCCTTCTCCTCGTCTCTGCCTGTGCACCCTTAAAGGCTTATTTGAAGTGTCTTCCACATGGAGCTTTTCTTTATTGTGATGGTTCTACATCAAGCTTCAGTAACCTTCAGACGCATATTCTGCCTTGAAATGTGGCTATTTGTATACAGAATCAATTTCCACTTCCTTTAGGTGGTTGACTTCATATATGAATCATTTTATCTCCTCTCGGCATCTAGCATGGAACCGTCACATAATAGGCAACTGACAAATATTTGCTAAACATAATGACTCTCAACGATTCTAACAAAATCTTAATGCATCTGAGAGGCCTAATCCGTTAAGGCTTCTACATGTGACTCGATTTTCCAGACCTCAACATGCTTAAATTTCTGTAGAAAATATTGCTTTTGAAAAATAAAAGCAAGACGGAAGTTGCAGTAAAATGTTCTTAGAGTATTAGGTAGTCGATTACAACTTGGGGTTGCTGCTACTAGGTCACTTTATCACAGTCTGAAAGTCAAACATCTCTAATGACTTCCTTTGCCTTTTGGGGGTTCATAGCTTAGTTCTTCCTAAGATCATATACTTTCCAGAGTCCAAAGTCTAGGGTCCAATAGTGTGGGTAGAATTTAGGATTGTTTCTGTTAAGTTTAAGATGGGCTAGGTCCAAGGAGAGGAGACAGTGGGTGGGAGCTTCTGTATTTGAGCATTACTGGAAGAGCCCAGGGCGGTGGCTGTGACCCTAAGCACGCACCCAATGTTAAGGAGTATCAGAAACTTCACAGATCACAGGACTTCTCTTCGTATCTAACTCTTTGTAACATGGCCTGTTTTTGCATTCTGGAAGATGAGAGTAATGTTTTGGATCATACAAAAATATTTTTATATCAAATCCTGAAAATGTGTGGGAGACAATCTGGTGGTAAACATCACTATTATCTCTTTTGGGTTGAATATCTTGAGGATGGTAATCACATGTATACATATGTGTGTTAGCCATACAGCTGTGAGTAGCACTCATTTTTCCCAACCTCTTTTGCTTCCCCAGCTCATAAACATGTTTTAGCAATGACAGAATCATTTCCACCTAATTTGAACAAATTTCTATGCTGTAGGTACTCAGCTCGAAACAGATATTCTTAATGAAGACTCAGATGACTTGGTCTTTTCACTTCTTGTGGAAGTGTTCATTGCTTCCATCAGTTTAAAACCATGCATACTTGTACTAGATGGAATTGAAGAACTGATTGGCATTTATGGGATTTCAGGTCAGAAGGTAACATGTTTTTAAAATGATGTTTAAAATTATTTTATCACAACTTTATAAAAATAAAACGATTTAAAAAAAGAAATACAAATAATAAAAACTTCATTATTTAGGATGTATTATATATAACACCTTTCCATTGCATCACACATCTCTGGTTTTAGCCAACACTGCTTTTAGTTACTGCTTTGTATTTTAATTAATTAAGAGATAGGGTCTTTTGTGTTGCCCAGGCTGGAGTGCAGTGGGATGATCATAGCTCACTGTAACCTCTAACTCCTGGGCTCAAGCCATCCTCTTGCCTCAGCCTCTGGACTACAGGCACACACCACCATGCCTGGCTGATTTTTTCAACTTTTTGTAGAGATGAGGTTTTGCTATGTTGCCCAGTCTTATTCTGAACTCCTGGACTCAAGCGAGCTTCCCAACCTGCTTTCCAAAGTGCTAGGATTACAGGTGTGAGCAACTGCACCCAACCCTGCTCTATATTTTATTGAACAAATACTTCTATAATGTATTTACAATGGGCCAGGCACCATTTTTGGAACTTTAAGAACATTAATGCATTTAGCTGGGCACGGTGACTCACACCTGTAATCCTAGCACTTTGGAAGGCTGAGGTGGGTGGATCACCTGAGGTCAGGAGTTCAAGACCAGCCTGGCCAACATGGTGAAACCCTGTGTCTACTAAAAATACAAAAATTAGCCAGGCATAGTGGCGGGCACCTGTAATCCCAGCTGCTTGGGAGGCTGAGGCAGGAGAATCGCTTGAACCCAGGAGGCAAAGGTTGCAGTGAGCCAAGATTGTACCATTGCACTCCAGCCTCAGCAACAAGAGTGAAACTCCGTCCCCAAAGAAACAAAAACAAAAACAAAAAAGAATATTAATGCATTTAATTCGCACAACAGCCATATGAGGAAGAGACTGTGTTCATCTTCCCTATTCACACAGGGCGAACTGAGTACAGAGATGGTAGGTGGCTTGTCTAAGGTCCTAAGATGGTTAAGTGGTGGACTCAGAATTCAGACCTGGGCATTCTGGTTCCAGCCACTGGGGCCTTTCCCCATGCACATATCTGTCCTCTATTTTATAGTTTGATCAGTCTTATTGTTCTTTATGTATTATAGTTTGGTCTACCTCATCTTCACTGGTTTTGCACATACAACATTGCATTCATGGGTTGTCATCTTCAGTTTTTCTCCTGTTTGAAATAATATTGGATCAATGGAACCTCTACTAATACTTGGCACCAGTTATTACTTTGGGAAGCAGGTTCTTTAAATCTTAAAAGTATGTAATCGAATATGTGAATAAGATCTGTTTCTTATAGAAATATGATTAAAAAAAAGAAGAAAATAGGAAATTAAATACACTCAGTCTCACCACTGGTAAATATTTTGCTGCTGTATATGCTTTTACCTATGGATATCTATATATACATATACATCTTTATGTAAAGAAGTTACACACCACATTGTTTCTTAACCTGCTTTTTAATTTAATATATCATAATGCTGGGCATGTAATCCCAACACTTTAGGAGGCCGAGGCAGGCAGATCACTTGAGGTCAGGATTTTGAAACTAGCCTGACCAACAAGGTGAAACCCCATCTCTACTGAAAAAAAATACAAAAAATTAGCCAGGCATGGTGGCACACACCTGTAATCTCAGCTACTTGGGAGGCTGAGACAGGAGAATTGCTTTAACCCAGGAGGTGGAGGTTGCAGTGAGCTGAGATGACATCACGGCACTCCAGCCTGGGTGACAGAGCAAGACTCCATCTCAAAAAAAAAAAACTGTATATACCATGAGCACTTACTATAGGCAAAGCACTATTCGCAAAGACAGACAGACATAGTCCCTGTAAAGAAATGGAGCTTTCATTCTAGTGGGGAATGGCAGTCATTAATGAAGTCATATCACAACTGTGACATGTGCTGCTACAGATTGATATGTAGTATTGTGACAGCCTCTCATGAGGGGATGGCTTTCTGGAAGAAGGGCCTGAGGCAGAGCTCTTTAGAAGGAGGAAGGATGGCCAGACAGTTACCTGAAGCAGTTTAGGGCAGCGCTTAGGAGCCCGCCTCTGGTGCCAGACCCTTGGTTTGAATCCCAGCTCTGCCACTTAAACTAGCAGACTGAATTAGATAAGGCATGTAGCTCCTCTATCCTTGAGTTTCTTTCTCTGCCTTTCTAGAGTGTTGTAATGAGGATGGAGTGAGTTCGTGTATTAAAATTATGCCCAGGATTTAATTTGCAGAGGTATGGTTGGGCGACCACATGGAGAGGCCAGTACCACTGAAAGACGAAGTCATTACTTACATTTCCTGAGAGAAGGGGACACGCTGTGCAGGGACCCAGGGCAAGGGTGGTCAGGAGGCAGAGGACAGGAGAAAGGGGAAACTGAAGCCAGAGCCTTTACTTAGGTTTCTTTTTTTCTTTTTTTTTGAGATGGAGTCTTGCTCTGTCACCCAGGCTGGAGTGCGGTGGCGGGATCTCAGCTCACTGCAAGCTCCGCCTCCCGGGTTTACGCCATTCTCCTGCCTCAGCCTCCCAAGTAGCTGGGACTACAGGCGCCTGCCATCTCGCCCGGCTAGTTTTTTTGTATTTTTTAGTAGAGACGGGGTTTCACTATGTTAGCCAGGATGGTCTCGATCTCCTGACTTCGTGATCCGCCCGCCTCGGCCTCCCAAAGTGATGGGATTACAGGCTTGAGCCACCGTGCCCAGCCTGGGGTTTCTATAGGAATGGCAAGGCAGGGCAGGGTAAACAGTTTAGGGTTGGCTAATTTGAATTTTTTATTTTTATTTTTATTTTATTTATTTATTTTTTTTGAGATGGCATCTTGCTCTGTAGTTAAGGCTGGAGTGCAGTGGTGCAATCATGGCAATCATAGCCTTTACCTCCCGGGTTCAGGCCATCCTCCCACCTCAGCCTCCTAAGTAGCTGGGACTGCAGGCTGTAGGTATGAGCCATTATGCCCAGCTAACTAAAAAAAAAAAAAAAGTGTTTTTGTGCAGATGAGTTTTCCCTATGTTGCCCAGGCTTAATTTGAATAATTTTGATGGGCTTTGGGCACAGAGGCTGTCTCTAGTTGTCTGGTACCTGGCCCTGGGTTGATTTAGGGCAGGGTTGTTGTGTGAGTTAGATCTGCAGGCTAAAGGCAGATTCCAGGCAGGCTGTCCACCACCCCCAGGAGTTAGCTAGCCTTGGGAAGGGCTGGATGTGTAAGGTCCTGAGGAATGTTAAATAATCCTAAGATACAGAAATTAAAAACCATAATTAATACAGTTAGTACCTACAGACACATTCAACACAGTGCCTGGCTCAGAGTGAGTATGTGATGGTTGGTGTTATTAGGCAAAGAGGTATTGTGGGAAAGGCTATTAAAGGAATAGAGAAAAGATTGATCTTATTAGGTATTTATTTTGTTCCAAAATAAAATGATTTAACTCCTGATAGTATTGCTGCACAAAGTGACAACTTCTCAGCATAAAATAACATCCTCTTTTTCAACTGAATGGTTCCAATTGCGCTCTCCAGTTTCCTCTGATTATTCTTGTAGGTCAGTCTTCAGAAGTATGTGATTTTATTAAATTACTTGCTCCTAAGAACCTCTTTTTAGAGTTCACATTTGCACAATCAAATTCATAACTGACACATGAGTCAAATACGGTTCTATTGTGACTTGATATTTTCTTAGCACTTAATGCTTGCAATTCAAGTTACTATTTATAACCTTCACTCCAACCCTTATTCTATACTTACTGCCTATATTGTACCTACTCTAAGTTGAAAAACCATCAACAAAGTAATTTTAAAGTCTTTAATGTTTTCAAATGTCTTTGATTCTCTCCATCAGGCGAAAGATTTCTCCTGGCTGCCACACTCACTCTCCCCTCATTGCAGATTTATCATGAGCACCGTCTCTTCCAGCCTGTCCTACAAGTCATTGTGTGCCCGCCCGGATGTGAGGACAGTGGAACTCATTAGCACAGGAGATGAAGAAACAAAATTAAACATCTTTAGAAAGCATCTCTCCATTCCCAACATGGACCCCTTCCAACAGAGCAGACAGTCTTTGAGGAAAAAACCAGACCTGAGTCCTTTAAAACTCACAATCCTAGCCAATGAATTGAAAGAATGTAGAATCTACCACAATGAGTTTCAGTGTATGAAGGAGTACTTGGAGGCTGTCTCTGTTCAGGAGCTCTGGGAATTGGTTCTCAAACGCTGGATTGAAGACTACAGTTGGACTTTTCAACCAAAAAGGTCAAATTCAGACACTGTGGCTTCAGGAGAAGGTAGGCCTTGGCCATTGTTGACAACTCTGTGGGAGTCCACAGGGAGAAAGATGTGTGGTGGACTCCTGCACAGGGAAGGGGACTCTAGGGACAGGGTTGTCTGAGAAAACACAGGATGCCCAATGACATTTTTTTTTTTTTTTTGAGATGGAGTCTCACTCCATCACCCAGGCTGGAGTGCAGTGGCATAATCTTGGTTCACTGCAACCTCCGCCTCCTGGGTTCAAGAGATTCTCCTGTCCCAGCCTCCTGAGTAACTGGGATTATTACAGGCACCCGCCACCACACCCAGCTAATTTTTTGTATTTTTAGTAGAGACAGAGTTTCACCATGTTGGCCAGTCTGGTCTCATACTCCTGACCTCAGGTGATCCACCCACCTCGCCCTCCCAATGTGCTGGGATTACAGGCATGAGCCACCATGCCCAGCCTGCCCAATGAAATTTGAATTTCAGATAAACAATAAATAATCTTTAGTAGAAGTATGTCTCAGATATTGCATGGGACATACCTATGCTAACAGTTACTTGAATTACAGATAAATAACAAATAATTCTCAGTATAAGAATGTCCTAAATATTACACAGGACATACTCACACTAAAAATTAATTTATTATTTATCTGAAATTTATATTTTACTGAGCATCCTGTATTTTTATTTGCTAAATTTGCCTCCTCTAAAGGACTCTGTGTGTTGGCTGTAAGGAGAACTGTGTTAGACATAAATTTCAGTCACATTCTCCAAGAATGTAAGAAATGGAGCTTTCTTATTTTTATAAGTCAATGTGTCTCTCTTCTGAGCCCACAGGCCTGCTAATGGCAGATACCTCATCCAGTCATTCAGGTTAATTCCATCAATATGTTTTGTTTTCAGTGAGCTCAGGATTTTCTCAGTTGAGGGAGGATTTGTGGCCTTCCTGTGTCTCCTTTGGGTTGATCTGAGATCTAAGGGCCTGGGTGCTAGGTGGCCTTGGTTGTCCTCTGTCCCTGCTGGTCTCCATGGTCTCCATGGCCCACAGATGTTGACTTCTCTGCACTTCTGGCTTCCTCTAGGATACTCGTGTGCCCATCTGTTCTCAGGTTGCTGGATCTCTGTGGCTTCTGGCTGACAGGGGCCACATCCTAACAGAGGGTCCTCTCTCCTCTGCCAACTTCTGTGCTCTGCTTGAGTCTTGTTCTCCTCTCTGATTCTCTCCTATACTTTCTCAGTTTCACAAATGCTTTTCCTCCTGAGTGGGGGAAAAAATCCTCTTTAGATCACCCTGGACTTATCTGAGTTTATTGTTTCTCATAAAAAAAAAATTATTCCATGTGTTACGAGTTTTGTTTTGTTTTGTTTTGTTTTTTTTAATCTAGGGTCTCACTATGTTGCGCAGGCTGGCCTCCAACTTAAGGGATCCTCCTGTCTCAGCCTCCTGAGTAGCTGAGATTACAGGTGTGCTACCACCTTGCTTGGCTCCAGGAATGTGTTTTTATGATACTCAACAATCAGGCTTTTGAGAGTCAAAATTTGTTCCCTCAAGCCATTGTCACTGCCATGAACTTCAAAAGTCTATTTTGAAACTTGAGTTTTTCCCTCTTTGTCTCTGCTATAACAGTCTCCTCTTAAGGTCAGTGAGTTTAGAATGCAGCAGGGATGGGGAAGTGGGGGTGAGAAATAGAAAATACTTGGAATGAAAGACACAGCTGGGCATGGTGGTTCATGCCTGTAATTCGAGCACTTTGGGATTCTGAGGTGACTTGAGGTCAGGAGTTTGAGATCAGCTCGGGCAACATGGCAAAACCTTGCCTCTACTGAAAATACAAAAATTAGCTGGGTGTGGTGGCACACGCCTGTAATCTCAGTTACTCAGGAGGCTGAGGCAGGAGAATTGCTTTAACCCGAGAGGTGGAGGTTATAGTGAGCCAAGATGGTGCCACTGCACTCCAGCCTGGGCGACAGAGCGGGACTCCTTCTCAAAAAAAAAAAAAAAAAAAGGAAAGAAAGAAAGGCACATTGATTGGTGCAACATATTGTCCTGCCCTGTTTTTTTGCTCTACAATTTGCATTTCTGTAAAGAAAATTGACTTCAAATTTACTGCGCCCTCCTGCTCCTACAAGGAGGTGGAAACTAGTTCTCTGTGCCCTTAGAATAGTCACTCAGGCAAAGTGGCCTGTGGCTGTGTTGCCCTCCATCTCCAGGTTTGTGCAGGAAAGCCTGGGTCTCCTCCCCATCAAAGACTGCTCCACCTCCCAGCTCTGCCCATCCACCCGCACTGAGGCCCAGGGAGCTCAGCCACAGGTGCAGGAAGAGGTTGGTTAAGCTGAGGCCAGCTGGGTGTAATGGCTCACACCTCTAATTCCAGCATTTTGGGAGGCCAAGGTGGGTGGACCACATGAGCCCAGGAGTTCGAGACCAGGCTGGGCAACATGGGGAAACCCTGTCTCTACAAAATATACAAAAAATCAGTCGGACCTGGTGACACACACCTATAGTCCCAGCTATTAGGGAGGCTGAGGTGGAAGGATTGCCTGAGCCCAGGAGGTTGAGGTTACAGTGAACCATAATTGTGCCACTGTACTCCAGCCTGGGTGACAGACTGAGACCCTGTCTAAAAAAAAAAAAAAGTGCTAAGGCCAACCTCGGGGAAGCGTGACTGACTGGGGTTGCACAGCTCTGCCTTTGCTTCAAGATTGCAGGTAATTTGGGCTCATTCCCCAGTCCTAGCATGGGAGATAAAGTCAGAGTGGCAGACTATGCGTTACCATTTCTCTGAATGGTCTGAAGGATCTCTTTATAGTCGGTTGATCATAAAGCCAGAAGGAGGTCCAGCTATGGTAGAAAAATCTAAGGGTCAGGTGGGTTATGAAGAGCTGGCTTAAGTGGTGTCTGTGACTGTGTTTGACAGGAGAGCAATCATACAGAAAAACCATTCACAGCCTTAAATGCAAATTAGGTGTTGGAAAATCTTAATAAAGTCTGCTAGGCAGAAATGCTCGGTGTAATAATGAGCAAGTTTGCCAGTGTGTAACCAGAGCTCTGGGTGTGTTCGTTGTGACAATGAACGATAGCTTAATGGTTAATAGTATGTGTGGAGGCCGGGCGCGGTGGCTCAAGCCTGTAATCCCAGCACTCTGGGAGGCCGAGACGGGCGGATCACGAGGTCAGGAGATCGAGACCATCCTGGCTAACACGGTGAAACCCCGTCTCTACTAAAAAATACAAAAATCTAGCCGGGCGAGGTGGCGAGCGCCTGTAGTCCCAGCTACTCGGGAGGCTGAGGCAGGAGAATGGTGTAAACCCGGGAGGCGGAGGTTGCAGTGAGCTGAGATCCGGCCACTGCAGTCCAGCCTGGGTAACAGAGCTAGACTCCGTCTCAAAAAAAAAAAAAAAAAAAAAATAGTATGTGTGGGCTCTGGAGCCAGGCTATCTGGGTTCAAATCCCAGTTCTGCCTTTATTTCTGTGTGACCTTGGGTAAGTTATTTCAGTTCTCTATGCTCCATTTTCCTCATTTGACAGGGGCTATAATAGTATTTCCTATAGGATGATTGAAAAAGAAGGTTGTTGAATCATATAAAACATTTGGAAAGATACCTGGCTCATGTTAGCTCTTATTCTTGTCATCATCGTGTTGCCTGCGCAGGGCTGGATGGCTGGGTGGCCGACGCTCTGTGCTTACTGTGCCTGTCGCATGGTGGCTTGGCTGAGGATGAGCTACTCCAGCTTTTGGACATGCTGGGCTACAGGAATCATTGCAAAGTGGCCACCTTGCACTGGGCTGCCTTCCGCAATGCCACCAAACAGTGGGTCCAGGAGAAGCCCAATGGCCTTCTGTATTTCTGGCACCAGTCCCTGAGAAGTGCAGTGGAGCACAAGCTTCTTGGTAAGTAAGGCTTGGGTCTGTGGAAATACTTGCTGGTTAAGGGGTTAAGGGAAAGCAGGAGCTACATACAGGGGAAGCCTTGTAGTTAGGATTTTTCCCATAGAAACAAATCCATAGACATGTATGAAAATGGTTATATGTTAGGGTTTGTACTTGATTATGAGTAACTGAGACCTGACTTCAATGGCTGGGGTTTGTTCTCTCCTATAATAGACTTCTGGGAACAGGCAGTCCTGAGCTGCTCTGTTGGCTCCACAGAGTCACCTAGGGCCCAGCTCCTTCTGTGTCCCTGATTCACTACACTGCGTGCATTCTCAAGGCCACCTCATTGGATGGCTGCTGGAGCTCCAGCCATCAGGAAGGAGGAAGGGAGGAAGGCCTTGCTGCTCTTTTAAGGAGCTTTTCTGGAAATTCCATACCAACATTTCCACTTAAGTGTCTTTGACTCAGAACTTCATTAGTTGGCTACAGCTAGATATGAGGGAAGCTGGGGGTGGAGGTTTCGACTTGGTGCATTGCTACCCCAAACCAAGGTGATGTTCTGATACTAACAAAGAAGAGGTAAATAGATTCTGTCTCTGTGCCAATTCTTTTCTTACTTTCTTTCTTTTTCTTTTTTTTCTTTTCTTTTCTTTTTTTTTTTTTTTGAGTCTCATTCTTGTTGCACAAGCTGGAGTGCAATGTTGTGATCTTGGCTCACTGCAACCTCTGCCTCGTGGGTTCAAGTGATTCTCCTGCCTCAGCCTCCTGAGTAGCTGGGATTACAGGCATGTGCCACCACTCCCGGCTAATTTTGTATTTTCACAAGAGTTGGGGTTTCTCCGTGTTGGTCAGGCTGGTCTCGATCTCCTGACCTCAGGTAATCCATCCGCCTTGGCCTCCCAAAGTGTTAGCATTACAGGCATGAGCCAACTTGCCCAGCCGCAAATTTTTAAATAAATGCGATACAAAAATCAACTGGTGATCTTGAATTATGTGGGCCTAAAGATCTCAGGCACCCTCAAGCAAGTCTGAGTTTCCTGAGACCCGTTCTAGTTTCACTGAATAGATATTTACTGAATGAATGTGCAGGTATGCCTGGCTGCTGGTTTTTTGGATCTGCTGTTTCTAGCAGCTTTCATCTCTATTGTTTTGAGACTCAGTACTAAACCTCAGCCTCCAGTATCTGCCTGGAATCAGGAGCTGGAGGGCTGAGCACAGGAGAGAAGGTGTGAGCTATCTGTACACAGCACCGTGGTCTCTGGAACATGAGTAGCCTCATCGCTCCCTGTCCCTGTCCTCATCTCATGCTCAGGTCTGCATGCTGTTTGGCAAACAGAACCCACCTTCCTTGCTTCTGGAAATCACCATGGCATCTTACTAGAAATGATTTCTTGGGGAGAGCAATGGCTTTGGAGTTGGACAGAACTGGCGTGACCTGACGCGAGGTGCTTACTTACCTCCCTAAGACTCAGTTTTTCACCTGCAATATAGGGATAACAGTATTTGCCTTGAGGGTATTAAAATGCTAATTCATGTAAGGTACAGGATCTGGCACTACAATAAGCACTAGTGGTGGCCATTTGAGCCAAATGCCAATATTTCTAGCCCGCCCTCCCCCTCCCACCATGGAAAACACTTCCTGGCCCCCCTTGTTGGGTGGGGCCTTGTGACTAAGTGGCCACTGGCAACATTCAAGATGGCGACTGCTCTGTCAGTTCCACAGGGAGGAGACCTGGATTGGAGTTCCCAGTCTCCAACCTGTGATGGTCGTAATAAACCTTTGCTCTTTTAAGCTACTGAGATTGGGGGTTGTCTATCAGTACAGCATAATCTAGCCCACCAATCTAGCACTACATAAACAGTGGCCATTTAGTCTATCATTGAGTGCTGCACTGTGTATGGAAAGATGATGCTGGGCTCAAACCATTCCTCACATCATATGTGTAGTTGGAGGAGCAATGGCGTTAAACCAGAAGATTGGATTGCTACTTCTGCAGTTACTGGTCATGTGCTGACCAGGGGTAAGTCACCTGTCTCTCTGATTTTGCCATATGGGAATGCATATCTATATCCTCCTCATGAGGTTATTTTAAATTAAATGCTGCGTTTTCTATGAAAATGTTTTCCATACTTTACGTATTGTGTTTAACTCTCTAGATCTTGAACCCAGGTACTATTTATGCCAGTTCTTTTTCTCCCTCATTCCCACCCCACTTTCCCGATTTATAACCACACACATAGTTTTGCCACACACAGTGGAGGAGAGGAGTTTTTTTTTTCTCTTGAGGGGCCTGTTAGGCACTGCACTTACTGTCTGGGCACATCTGCATACTTTAGACCAGGTAGCACGGGGTCTCTCCATATGGGTAGGTGACCTGGAAATCATGTAATGGAAATGAAGAATGGTTGTTTAAACAGTGAGTTCCTCTTTGGTTAGAGTTCTTACAAAGAGCTGGGCTTGGTATGCCACCTAGCTGTGTGTTCCATTATCTTGCAAGAAAAAGTGACAAGCAGAAAATTTAAAAATACTTCTATTTTAGTTTTCAAGGTTAGAGAACACCAGGATTTAGTTAAACAAATGCTTTTGTTTTTGAGAAGCTTATGTCTGGGCAGTATGATCTACTGGAACCATTTCTCTTTGGAAATGAAGATATAGTAATCCTGGCTCCAATATCAAATTTGCCATTTGTTTGCCAGCTACCCCTTGGCTCATATGAGATCCAGGCAATGGCTTAACTTCTCCAAAATGTACACTCTCAAATGTTCAAAAGTGCTTATTTAAGCAGTAACCATAGTGTATATTTAAAGTAGAAAAGTAGGTTGAAAATGTTTCCTTGGGGGAGGGGAAAGACTTAACATGGGAAATCAACATGCCCACAAACTTCTCTAATTCTAGGTCAGCAAGCGTAACTAGAACAAATTCTTTGGTAAATTCAGACTGATGTATGAGATACAATTTTTTTCCAGCTACCTTGACTTTTATTTCTCTAATTACAGCCACAGAGTTGTCATATTTTTGCTGTAGTATTTTCATGTACTAAAAAGTCAGAGGCGTTAAACTGTAATTGATGTTTAAATAGGTGTAATCGCTCCTGTCAGAGAAAGCAGTCCATGTTCATTTCAGAGCCCAATGAATCACAAGAAAACATATTTTCACCAAGTGTTGATCAGATACTTCCAGCGGCAAACCTCTTTCTGGAGAGTGTATCAAGAATTGCCATGGCATATGAAAATGAGTGGATGCTTGCGGGGGTTGTGCGGCTTTCTCTCAAGCCCTAGGTAAGTCTTGCCATTTTTATATCATTGTATTTAGGCAGATTTAGCTTTCTCTTTTACCGGTGCTATGTTTAGATACCCATGGTTCCCTTGAACAAGTTGTATCATTCATTTATCCATTCAACCACCCATTCATTCATTCAGATGGAACTGTCCTCTGGCAGCAACTTCTGTGGTTGCTGGGTCTCCAGGGTTACTCCCCTTGGTCTATCAGGCTCTGCAATGTTCATTTCTCCTCTTCACTCTATATGGAGTCCTCTCAAAGTTAAGTGGCATTCCAGAGAGAGGAGGGCAAGGATGAGAGCTGGAAAAGGGTAAAAGATTGGGCAAGCTTTGCTAGACCCTGCTATCTGCTTCCTTTCCATTCCCTTCTTTTCCCTACACTACTTTCCCTTCCTTCTTCCTCCCTCCCTCCCTCCCACCCACCTCCCTTCCCTTCCTTGTCTCTTTCTTCTTTTCCTATTACTCATTAATTCAGCAAACATCTATTTATGACCGATCCTGTCTCCCACAACCTGCTAGGCCCTGAGGGTGCAGAAGTGAACAGATACAGCTCTAAGCCTGTAGGTGCTTTCCATCTAGTGGGGGAAGATGTGGAGCCAGAGAAATACTATACATGGTGGTAATGCCTCACTAGAGCAATGACGCAACGAACTGTTGCAAGCACAGAAGAGGGAGGGCCTGGTGCTCTGCCTGGTAGACCCAGGGAGCCTTCTCAGAGGAGGGGGTTTCCTGGGTGGATCAGGAGAATTGGCTTTGACTGCTGAAGAGTGAAAGGCTCATATTTATCTGGTGACCTCCAAAAGATATGTTAGGTACAATGTTTATGAACAGGCTACTGAAATATGGTAAATAGAAGAGCTTCCTTTAAGGCCTGAAATACTAAAATTATATCTATTAATATATTGTGTCACAAGTATCACAGACTTTATATCAAAAATCCAAAGCCCGGGCTTCTGGACAAGGCTGCACCTCATTCACTTCTGGAATGTATTACTGGAGGCCGGCTATGATGTCTCTGAGGCCTACTTACTCTCAGCGGCCAAGATTAAAGCAGATCAGTGCCATACAATGAGGAAGAGCTGTATACTCTCAGGTATGTGAGTCGCAATCTTTCAGTAGTCCATTTTGCTGGCATATAGAGTGGCCAAAGTTATGATTCTCCTGTTTCCTCACATAATTCTGATCAGTCCAACAGACCTCCCTGATTATTCCTTTCTACAACGGAAGCCAACAAGTTTTGAAGACAAGAAATCAGGAAAAAGTGTTATTTTTGAAATGGCTTCTCTTTATCTGCTTGCAGTGACTTTTTTTTTTCTTTTTCTTTTTCTTTTTTCTTTTTTTTTTTTGAGATGGAATCTCACTCTGACGTCAGGCTGGAGTACAATGGCGAGATCTCAGCTCACTGCAACCTCTGCCTCCCAGGTACAAGTGATTCTCCTGCCTCATCCTCCCAAGTAGCTGGGACTACAGGCACATGCCACCACGCCCGCCTAATTTTTGTATTTTTAGTAGAGATGGGGTTTCACCATGTTGGCCAGGATGGTCTTGATCTCTTGACCTCATGATCCACCTGCCTCAGCCTCCCAAAGTGCTGGGATTACAGGCGTGAGCCACTGCACCAGGCCACAATGACTTTTTTAGGGGTTTGTCCTTAACATTCTTTCTGTCTCTCCACTTTTTCGTGGCTTCAACCACAGCCTTGGCACCTTCTGTCTTTCCAGCTTGAACCTCTTTTTGGAGTACCAGGTACATCCCCTCTTTTATGAGAGCTAGTAAGAGTATTATTGCTTGATTAACAACTTTCCTGAGTGAGCAGTTAACACTTCAAATTAAATAGGTGAAAACCTACATTATTTCAGGATTTTCTCTCCCAAATTGTTTTTCCCACGATCCCTCTGCCTGCTGATGGTAGCAGCAACTTTTTCCATCACTCAGTATTGAAAACAGTACTTCAAGGTGTCCTCAATCAAAATGAGGACAGCTATTCTTTGACCTTCCGCTTTACTGGCTTGGGTTTGGACAGCACTTTGGTTAATATTTCTTCCCTTTGTTCTCCATAAGCAAGCCCCTTTGCCTGCCCTCTCTCCTCTCACTGTCTTTCATCCTGCATTTCCTGGCTTATTAAACAGAATAATAGCCCTCATTCATTCTTTCAACAAGTATTAACTCAGCACCTTCCCTGGACCATGAACTCATGGAGTCACTGACACAGCAATGAACAAGGCAATGAAATCCTTCCGGCTTTACAGTTCAGTGATCAGAACAGATTTTGAGCATTTGTTATATACCTGGCTTTGAGTTAAGTACTTTATATATGTCATTTTGTTTAATTCTCATAAAATTGCTATAATACTAGTAATATCTTGATTGAAATTAAGGAAACTGAGTCTCAGACAGGTAAGTTGCTTGAGGTCTCCCAGATAGTTAGGAATAGATTTGGGCTTTACCACATTTGTACCCCTTTTGATCCTTAAACATGTAGACTTTGCCTTGATCCTTATTGTCGTGTATGATTTAATTTCGGAATTTGTCTGACCCAGCAATCATCCACGTGGAAGAACCCAGGCAATCCTCATGAGGATACATGCGTGTGGAATGCAGCCAGGATCTGTCTGGACATGGATCTATCTGGAAGTGTGTCAGTGCTTAGGGATGCGGGGCAGGGGAGTGGAAGGAAGGGTGCGGGAGGGGATGGTTCTGTTTGTCACAGAAAGCTGAACAGTAACCAGAGGAAGACTAAACCTCCAACAGGGGTAAAGGTCCTTCCAGATAATGCCACAATTGCTTATCATAGCATGGTTGTTATGGTGATGGAAGGGGCTAGGGGCTGAGAGTTGAAACTGGGAGGAAATCACCTAATATTTCAGTGTGTAAAGATTTCCTGGATGTAAATGAGCCGAGTTAGAATTAGGTGGGGAACATCGTATAGCTCTCCTGGTGATTCTGTAAACGTGGTGTAACCGGTATCAATATCTAAGATCCTGCTGGTTCGTGTCTGTGTTACTCTGGACCCCCAGGGGCCTCTCAGCAGGGAGTCCTGACCTCCATAATTGCCTCTGACATACATCAGATTCAATCATGGCCAAGTCCTGTAGAATTTACTTCCATGAAGCCTCTGGCATCCATTCGCTCATCTCTGCCAGGGCCTCCTTTTGTCTGTCTGAACCAGTTTCATAAAGCAAGGCTGTGATCCAGCCTCTCTACTTATTGTAGCTGTTCACTGTCTTACCTTACCTCCAACCCTGGCTGGGAGAGTCAGCCCATGACCATTTGGGGGAGCTCTCCCCAAAGTCCTTCCAGGACTGTATGGGCTTACTTTTCTCTCTTTGTGAGTTGCTGAAAGTAGAAGTCACAAGGTTAAGTACTTATCACCAAAGCAATAGAGAAATTGGTTAGATTCATCAGAACAAGATTTAATTACAGCAGGAATCTCATATCATAGCCATAGGAGGTATTACAGTGGTCTGGTCAGCTGTCTGGGCCTCCCCAGACATGTTTTCTTATCATGATTATGTAGCCACACACAGCCCTGAATCAATTCGCCCTCCTGGGGTGCTGCTGGAGGTAAGACCCTTAACTGGACTATTTTTTTTCCAAAGAATTCTGGGAGAAATCCTGTTTTATAGTGTGCCATCCTGGGAGCTGCCTGCCAGTTCAACCCTGCCCTCCTTTTATAATAAAGAGGTCTGGGCAAATGCTGACGTTCCTCCAGATTAATTTGACATTGCTAACTGAGGGCCTGCTTGTGCCATATGTGGTGTTAGATGCCAAGGATATAGCAATGATAAGACAGACACGGATCTTGCTTAAGGCAGCTTATGGTCAGGTGTAAATGACAGATATTAAAAAGCAATTTGGCCCGAGAGGAGACGTTCAAAGTGGTGGTGGCACGGAACATAGAGCAGGGAGGTGTCTCCTTGTCTTGAATCTGACAAAGTGACAAGGGGAAAGAATTCCAGGGAGAGGTTGAAGATCCAGAGTTGAGAGAGAGCGTAGTGAGTCTGAAGAACTGAAGAGTTCAGCATGGCTACAAGAGAGGGTAGACAGTGAAGGCGAGCCCTGAGGCTGCAGAGGCAGGCAGGAGCCCAAGTACCAAGGTCATGCTAAGGAGTCAGCCTTTATCCAAACAGCTGTGGGCGGCCATCAGGGATTTAAGCAAGATGGTAACCAGTTTGGTTTTAAAAGGTCACCTTGGGTGTTGTGTAAAGAATGAAACAGAAAGAGACAAGTGTGGTGTCACGAAGAGCTGCTGGTGGTAATAACCCAAATGGCTGGCAATGTTGGCTTAGAAGGTGGGGTGGAAAGTTTGAAAATAGAATCCACAGGATGCAATCATCAACTGGGTGCAAAAAAATGGAGGAGTCAGAGATGACTCCGACAGCTCTGACTTGAATGACCGGGTAGATGACACGGCCATGGGCCAAACAGGACACACTCCCAAAGGAGGGGGTTGTGGGGACAGAACCCGTGTGGAGTTTGGAGTCACTGTAGAAAGCCAGGAGGGGGTAATCACTGGGCTCAGAGAAAAAGAGCCAGGCCAGAGGCGCATACCTGTTTTGGGATGGAAGCCAGGAGAGGGAAGGAGATTGTCAAGGAAGGGGAGAAGAGAAGTGGGCCTGGGAGAAAACTCCAAGGGCTGAGCAGGGAGAAGGAAACAGCAAGGGGAAGAAGGAGGGGTTAGAGAGGCAGGAAGAAAACTGGGACTGAGAGTTCGAAATTCCTCCAAGGGAGGATGGATGTCAACTAAATTAATTTAATTAAATATCTTCAGATTCCATTTTGAGTTACCATCTTCTCTATGCTGTGTTGAAGCCCTACTCTGATACTTGAGATTTTTAGTAAAAGTCAGTTACAAACAAATGGTTTGGAGAAAATAAAGGGGAATCCATTGTGTTCTACATTTGAAGACCGTGGATCAGAGAGGGGACAGCAAGCAGCCTCAGGAAGTGCAAACCCAGCTGGGACTTGGGGGCCCAGGTGCGGGCAGGAGTTTAGAGTCCAGAGCATCAGGTAGAGTCAGGCATCACCACTGAAGCCAGACAGATGGGGAAGGGGATGTCGGACAAAAACTCCTTTCCCCCAAACCCACCAGTGGGAAGAAGAGGCTTGAGGAGGGGAGGGCCAGATCCCGCTATTGGGTGAAGAACTTTCCAGGTAGGCATACTTCAAAGTAGAAAGGGAGCTCCAATTCCTGGGGTCTGTGGGAGCATCCTCCCAACCACAGTGCCTAGCCTCACTTCCCATGCAGGAAATGACTAAGGATTCCCTTTTAGGGTCTCATTCTTCATTATCCCCTGCTGCTTTGAGAGATAAATACGCTACTTATACTTTTGACTGCTGCCTGCTTCTGGAAAGTTCTTTAAAATCCCAGAGTTTTCTGAGGGTGCCTCAGTCTCATTAGTTGGCTGGGGGACTGGAAGGGTGTCTCATGTCTCTCCCGTTCCTCGCTCCTCATTGCTGCTGCTGGGGGTGCTGCTGGAGGTAAGACCCTTAACTGGACTTTTTTTTTTTTTTTCAAATAATTCTAGGAGAAATCCTGTTTTATAGTGTGCCATCCTGGGAGCTGCCTGCCAGTTCAACCCTGCCCTCCTTTTATAATAAAGAGGTCTGGGCAAATGCTGACATTCCTCTCTCCTAGTTCTTCCCTCTGGACCGTGAAGTTTGGCTCCCTCTGGTGGTTTAAGGATAACAAACATAACAGATTGATGGGAAATGATGTGCAGTTTGGAGTCTTGAACTTGTATCTCCTTGGGTGCTTCTTGCCCAGTCTACTTGGCGCCTAGGTTTGTCCTTCCTTGCGGCACTCATCTAGGGAAGTTGCATCTCTGATTGATGACCGGTAGAGAGGGCTTTGAGCCTAGAAGACAGCTTCTAGGCTTGGGTTAGTTTTTGTAGATTTCCTGTGGCACGATACTCTTGTTTTTGGTGGGAGCCCTGGGCCACATCAAGGTGAAGAAAATCCAATTCTAGCTGAAGTTGCATTTCTGGACTGTGTCAAAGACTAGGAGAGACAGACTGGGAGCAGATATGGCATGTGCAAGCAAGTGATGGAGGTGCTCAGAGACATGATGCCTATGTATCCAACTGCCTATATAAGTCTGCACTTGGATATGGTCTCCAAAACATCTGAGACCTAACATGTCTAAAACTGAACTCATGAACATCCTTCCAAAATCAGGTTCTTTCCCAGGAACTGTCTCTGAAATTCCCACCTTGGAGTCATCCTAGACACCTTCCTCTCCTTTACCTCCTCCCCAAATCTATTTCATCAATGAGCCCTGACATTTTTTACTTCCTGTTTTTCAAACTTATTCACTTCTCCATCTCTGCCACCACTGTCCTTCTCTAAGCTATCACCAGGGCAGCCATATACCGTTGTGAAGATTACTAATATGCATTTAAGGTTCCTCTATGTCTTTTCATGGTTTAGACTTCATTTATTTTTATTGTTGAATAATATTCCATTATATGGATTTACCATGGTTTGTTTATTCTTCACTTGTTGAAGGATATTTTGAATAATTTCAGTTATTGGTGATTGTGAATAAATCTGCTATTAACATTTACATGCAAGTTTTTGTGTGTCCACAAGTTTTCAAATCAATTGGGTAAATATCTGGGAGTACAATTGTTGGATCGTATAGTAAGAATATACTTGTTTTGTAAGAAACTGTCAAATTGTCTTTCACAATAGCTGCAAAATTTTACATTTTCACCAGCAATGAATGAGAGTTCCTATTGCTCTGCATCCTCATCAGCATTTGGTTTTGTCAGTTTTTTGAATTTGGGCCATTCTAATAGGTGTATAGTGGTATCTAATACTGGTTTAATATGCAATTGCCTAGTAACAAATGATGTTGAGCATCTTTACGTATACTTACTTGCTACCTGTACATCTCCTTTGGTGAATTGTCTGTTCAAATCTGTTTACCATTTTAAAATAAACTTTAAGTTCAGAGGTACATGCGCAGGTTTGTTATATACGTAAATTGCATGTCATGGGGGTTTGGTGTACAGATTATTTCACCCCCCAGATAATAAGCATAGTACTTAATAGGTAGTTTTTTGATCTTCACCCTCCTCCCACACTCCAGCCTCAAGTAGGCCCCAATATCTGTTGTTTGTTGCATGTGCATTCATTGTGTGCATATGTACTCAATGTTTAGCTCCCACTTATAAGTGAGAACATGCAGTATTTGGTTTTCTGTTGCTGTGTTAGTTTGCTTAGCGTAATGAACTCCAGTTCCATCCATGTTCCTGCAAAGGACATGATCTTGTTCTTTTTCTATGGCTGCATTGTATTCCAAAGTGTATATATACCATATTTTCTTTTTCTTTTTGAGACAGCGTCTTGCTCTGTCACCCAGGCTGGAGTGCAGTGGCATGATCTTGGCTCACTGGAACCTCCCCCTCCTGAGTTCAAGTGATTCTCATGCCTCAGCCTCCTGAGTAGCTGGGACTATAGGTATGCACCACCACACTCAGCTAATTTTTGTATTTTTAGTAGAGATGAGATTTTGCCATGTTGGCCAGGGTGGTCTCGAATTCCTGACCTCAAGTGACCCACCTGCCTTAGCCTCACAGAGTGCTGCGATTACAGGGATGAGTCACTGTGTCCAGACCCATATTTTCTTTATCTAGCCTACCACTGATGGGCATTTAGGTTGATTTCATGTCTTTGCTATTACGAATAGTGCTGCAGTGAACATACGTGTGCATGTGTCTTTATATAGAATGATTTATATTCCTTTGGGATATACTCAATAATGGGATTGCTGGGCCAAATGGTAATTCTAAGTTCTTTGAGAAATTGCCAAACTGCTTTCCACGATGGCTGAACTAATATGCACTCCCACCAGCAATGTATGAGCCTTCCCTTTTCTCTGCAACCTTGCCACCATCTGTTATTTTTTGACTTTTGTAGCCATTCTGACTGGTGTAAGATGATATCTCATTGTGGTTTTGATTTGCATTTCTCTAGTGATTAATGATGATGAGCATTCTTTCATATGTTTGTTAGCTGCATGTATGTCTTCTTTTGAAAAGTGTCTGTGCAGGTCCTTTGCTCACTTTTTTTTTTTGTTATTATACTTTATGTTCTAGGGCACATGTGCACAACGTGCAGGTTTGTACCTATGTATACATGTGCCATGTTGGTGTGCTGCACCCATTAACTTGTCATTTACATTAGGTATATCTCCTAATGCTATCCCTCCCCCCTCCTCCCACCCCACAACAGGCCCTGGTGTGTGATGTTCCCCTTCCTGTGTCCAAGTGATCTCATTGTTCAATTCCCACCTATGAGTGAGAACACGCGGTGTTTGGTTTTCTGTTCTTGCGATAGTTTGCTGAGAATGATGGTTTCCAGCTGCATCCATGTCCCTACAAAGGACACGAACTCATCCTTTTTTATGGCTGCATAGTATTCAATGGTATATATGTGCCACATTTTCTTAATCCAGTCTGTCATTGATGGACATCTGGGTTGGTTCCAAGTCTTTGCTATTGTGAATAGTGCCACAATAAACATATGTGTGCGTGTGTCTTTACAGCAGCATGATTTAGAATCCTTTGGGTATATACCCAGTAATGGGATGGCTGGGTCAAATGGTATTTCTAGTTCTAGATCCTTGAGGAATCGCCAAACTCTCTTCCACGATGGTTGAACTAGTTTACAGTCCCACCAACAGTGTAAAAGTGTTCCTATTTCTCCACATCCTCTCCAGCACCTGTTGTTTCCTGACTTTTTAATGATCACCATTCTAACTGATGTGAGATAGTATCTCATTGTGGTTTTGATTTGCATTTCTCTGATGGCTAGTAATGATGAACATTTTTTCATGTGTCTGTTGGCTATATAAATGTCTTCTTTTGAGAAATGTCTGTTCATTTCCTTTGCCCACTTTTTGATGGGCTTGTTTGTTTTTTTCTTGTATATTTGGTTGAGTTCTTTGTAGGTTCTGGATATTAGCCCTTTGTCAGATCAGTAGATTGCAAAAATTTTCTCTCATTCTGTAGGTTGTCTGTTCCCTCTGATGGTAGTTTCTTTTGCTGTGCAGAAGCTCTTTAGTTTAAGTAGATCACATATGTCAATTTTGGCTTTTGTTGCCATTGTTTTTGGTGTTTTAGACATGAAGTCCTTGCGCATGCCTATGTCCTGAATGGTATTGCCTAGGTTTTCTTCTAGGGTTTTTATGGTTTTAGGTCTAACATTTAAGTCTCTAATCCATCTTGAATTAATTTTTGTGTAAGGAGTAAGGAAGGGTTCTAGTTTCAGCTTTCTACTTATGGCTAGCCAGTTTTCCCAGCACCATTTATTAAATAGGGAATCCTTTCCCCATTTCTTGTTTTTGTCAGGTTTGTCAAAGATCAGATGGCTGTAGATGTGTGGTATTATTTCTGAGGGCTCTGTTCTGTACCATTGGTCTATATCTCTGTTTTGGTACCAGTACCATGCTGTTTTGGTTACCGTAGCCTTGTGGTATAGTTTGAAGTCAGGTAGCGTGATGCCTCCAGCTTTGTTCTTTTGACTTAGGATTGTCTTGGCAATGTGGGCTCTTTTTTAGTTCCATATGAACTTTAAAGTAGTTTTTTTCCCCCAATTCTGTGAAGAAAGCCATTGGTAGCTTAATGGGGATGGCACTGAATCTATAAATTACCTTGGGCAGCATGGCCATTTTCATGATATTGATTCTTCCTATCCATGAGCATGGAATATTCTTCCATTTGTTTGTGTCCTCTTTTATTTCATTGAGTAGTGGTTTGTAGTTCTCCTTGAAGAGGTCTTTCACATCCCTTGAAAGTTGGATTCCTAGGTATTTTATTCTCTTTGAAGCAATTGTGAATGGGAGTTCATTCATGATTTGGCTCTCTGTTTGTCTGTTATTGGTGTATAAGAATGCTTGTGATTTTTGCACATTGATTTTGTATCCTGAGACTTTGCTGAGGTTGCTTATCAGCTTAAGGAGATTTTGGGCTGAGATGATGGGGTTTTCTAAAATACAATGATGTCATCTGCAAACAGGGACAATTTGACTTCTTTTCCTAATTGAATACCCTTTATTTCTTTCTCTTGCCTGATTGCGCTGGCCAGAACTTCCAACACTATGTCGAATAGGAGTGGTGAGAGAGGGCATCCCTGTCTCGTGCCAGTTTTTAAGGGGAATGCTTCCAGTTTTTCCCGTTCCATATGATATTGCTTTCCCCACTTTTTAATGGGGTTGTTTGTTTTTTGCTTGTTAATTTGCTTAAGTGCCATATAGATTCTGGATATTGGACCTTTGTCAGATGCATAGTTTGCAAATATTTTCTCTTATTCTGTATGTTGTCTCTTTATTCCGTTGATAGTTTCTTTTGCTGTGTAAGAGATCTTTAGTTTAATTAGTTCCCACTGTCAATTTTTGTTTTTGTTACAATTGCTGTGGGGTCTTCACCATGAAATCTTTGCCAGAGCCTATGTCCAGAATGGTATTTCCTAGGTTATCTTCTAGGGCTTTTATAGTTTTAGGTTTTACTTTTAAGTCTTTAATCCATCTTGAGTTGATTTTTGTGTATGGCATAAGGAAGGCGTCCAGTTTCAGTCTTCTGCATATGGCTAGCTAGTTATCCCAATGCCATTTATTGAATAGGGAATCCTTTTCCCATTGCATGTTTTTGTCAACTTTGTCGAAGATCAGATGGTGGTAGGTGTGTGGCTTTATTTCTGGGCTCTCTATTCTGTTCTGTTGGTTGATGTGTCTATTTTTTACACGAATACCATGCTATCTTTATTAGTGTAGCTATGTAGTAAGTTTTGAAGTTGGATAGTAGTCACGTTTTAATTTTGTTTGTTTTCAGTACTGTGCTGGCTATTGTAGTGGATAGAATTGTGTCTTCCAAAAAAGATATTTTCAATTCCTAACCTCCTTATTTAACCTTATTTGGAACCTAACCTTATTTGGAAATAGGGTATTTTCATATCTAATCAAGTTAAGATTAAATCATACTGGGTCATGATGGTCCCTAATCCAATAACTAGAGTCCTTATAAGGGAGGGAATTTTGGACATCGGCACACAGAGAAAAGAACACCACATTAAAACAAGGGTAGAGATTGGAGTAATGCGTCTCCAAGCCAAGGAACCAAAGATTTCGCAGAGTCACCAGAAGCTGGAGAAAGGCAAGGAAGGATTCTTCCCTGAAGCCTTCAGAGAGAGCATGGCCTTGCTAATATCTTGGTTTTGGACTTCTAGCCTTCAGGACTGTAAGAGAATAATCTGTTATTTTAAGCCACCCTGTTTGTGGTAATTTCTTGTAGCAGTCCTAGGGAGCTAACATAGCTATTAGGGGTCTTTTGCCTTTTCGTATAGACATTAGAATTAATTTGTCATATTTACATAATAGCTTGCTGGGATTTTGATTGGAAGTGCATTGAATCTACAGGTCAAGTGCAGAATTGTCATCTTAACAATATTGAGTGTTCCAATCCATTACCATGGAATACTTATTCATTTATTTAGATCTTCTTTGGCTTCTTTCATTACAGTTTTGTGGTTTTCTGCATATAGATTCTAAATTTGTTAGATTTATACCCATTTTATTTTCTTTTGGTGCTATTACAAATTGCATTGTGTTTTTAATTTCTAATTCCAGTGTTTATTGCTGGTGTATTGGAAAGCAATTGACTTGTGTGTTAACCTTGAATCTTGCAACCCTACTATAAATTACTTGTTATTTCCAGAAGTTGTTGATTCTTTGGGATTTTCTACATAAACAATTACAGCATTTGTGAACAAAGACAGTTTTATTTCTTCCTTCTCACTATGTATACCTTTTATTTCATTTTCTTGTCTTACTGCACTAGGTAGGACTCCTAGTATGATCTTAAATAGGAGTGGTGAGAAGGGATATCCCTTTCACTGGCATGTCTCTAGTGAGCCCATGCCACCATTATTATCTCTTACCTGGCCTATTGTAATAGCCTACTTACTGGTCTTCCCACTTTAGTTTTTGTTCCTGTAAAGTGTATTGTCTGTACAATAGCCAGAATTAGGGCTTAAGAATATAGACCAAATCTGGCCGGGCGCGGTGGCTCACGCCTGTAATCCCAGCACTTTGGGAGGCCGAGACGGGCGGATCACGAGATCAGGAGATCGAGACCACCCTGGCTAACATGGTGAAACCCCGTCTCTACTAAAAATACAAAAATTAGCCCGGCGCGGTGGCGGGCGCCTGTAATCCCAGCTACACGGGAGGCTGAGGCAGGAGAATGGCCTGAACCTGGGAGGCGGAGCTTGCAGTGAGTGGAGATCGCACCACTGCACTCCAGCCTGGGCAACAGAGCGAGCCTCCGTCTCAAAAAAACAAAAAAACAAAAAAAAAAAGAATATAGACCAAATCATATCACTTCCCAGATTAAGGCCACTCCAATGGGCTGCTGTTGTACTTACGATACAATTTAATTTTTCAGCCTAAACTACAATACCTTATATAATCTGGCCCCTGCATGCCTGGGTAATATCATCTTTTAAGATTCTTTGTCTTGACCTGTAGATGCCAGCCACATGGGCCTTCTTTTTGTCCTTCAAGTACATTTCCCTTTGGGCCTTGGCACCCACTGTTCCTTCTGCCAAAAATGCTCTTTTTGTTATTGATATTTATAGCACCATTTTTTTCTGGTTATTCAGATCTGAGCTGAAGCATGACTTTCTCACAGTGGCTTCCTCAGTATAATGTTACATTTAGCCATTCTTGATCATGCTAATGTATCTTAATTTTTTTGTGTAACTTTTACTGCTACCTGACATTGTCTTCTTTACTTAAAACAAAAACAAAAACAAAAACAAAAACAACTCTGCTCCTCCTTCCCTGCCTGTAGGCCTTCCAGCCACTGGCAAGCAGGTCCTTGAGAGTGGGACCCTTCATCTTGGGTTTATTGCCGTGTCTCCTGTGTCTGGAGCAGCACTGGGCATGGGGTGGGTGCTGACTGGCATCTTTTTATATCTCTATCCTTCTCTTGAATCAAATGTCCTTATTGTCTCTACTCTTCAGTCTCCTCCTCTCAATTTTCTAGACTCCACACTTTTTCCTGCCCTAGAGCCTTTGGACATGCTGTTTCTCTGCCCAGAATTTCCCACATTCTCCCTCACCATTTTGCTTCAGAACCTTCTGTTCTTTCTTTAATGCGCAGTTGAATTGTCACTTTTCTGGAGAAACCTTCCCCAGTTTATTTTACCATCTCATTCATGATTATTTTCATAGGTTTAATTTTGCATCTACTTGTATGATTATGAGATGGTCTGTCTTCCTTACTATTTTGACAACCCAAAAGGCAGGGCCTGGGTCTGCCTGGACTCCTCCTTTACCTACTCCCCCCAGGACTCTGCCTGGTCCATGGCAAGTGCCCATGGTGCTCAGGAAATGATTGCTGGAGAAACGAGTTCACTGAAGAAGAAGTACCAGATTCTGTTGGTTCTAAGATGCATACTTTCTCAAACTAAATATTTCTGAAATAAGGATGCATCTTGCAATTGAGGCACGTCAGAGTCGATGAAAAACAGTATAAATTGTTAATAAATATGTTAAAATATTCTGTTTCACTAGTAATCAAATAAATGCAAATTAAAACAATAGTAGGGGCTGAGCACAGTGGCTCACATCTGTAATCCTAGCACTTTGAGAGGCCCAGGAGGGTGGATTCCCTGAGCTCAGGAGTTCGAGACTGGTCCAGGCAATAGGGTGAAACCCTGTCTGTACAAAAATACAAACAATTAGCTGGGCATGGTGCTATGCACCTATAGTCCCAGGTACTCAGAAGTCTGAGGCAGGAGAATTGCTTGAACCTGGGAGGCGGATGTTGCAGTGAGCTGAGATGGTGCCACTGCACTCCAGACTGGGCAACAGAGCAAGACTCTGTCTCCAAAAAAAAAAAAAAAAAAAGCCAACAACAAAAATCTAACAACAATAGGATGCTGTTTTTTCAGATACCAAATTGGCAATAATTTTTTTGCAAGGATTTTTATAAACAATAATAATATTGGCAAAGATGTGAGAAAATAGGTACTTTTACATGATACAGGTGAGAATGTATATTGGGGCAATCTTTCTGGGGAGTAATTTGGCAATATATATCAAAGCCTTAAAAATATGAGTCTACTGTGATTTTCAATTTCTAAAAATTGTTCCAAGGAAATAATCAGGGGTGTTGACAAAGATTTCTGTGAATAATTCTCAATTAGGTAGCATCTTATAATAGTGAAAAATTGGCCGGCGCAGTGGCTCATGCCTGTAATCCCAGCACTTTGGGAGGCCAAGGTGGGTGGATCACTAGGTCAGGAGATCGAGACCATCCTGGCTAACATGGTGAAACCCCATCTCTACTAAAAATATAAAAATAATTAGCCAGGTGTGGTGGTGGGCGCCAGCTACTAGGGAGGCTGAGGCAGGAGAATGGCATGAATCTGGGAGGCAGAGCTTCCAGTGAGCCAGGATCGTGCCACTGCACTCCAGCCTGGGCGACAGAGCGAGACTCCATCTCAAAAAAAAAAAGTGAAAAATTGACTAATAATGATCAGTAAATGAAATAAAATCTGGTCTTAAATATGTATGCTCTCAAAGAATATTTAAGGATATGGAAAATTGTTCACATTATATTTTTGATAGATTTTAAGTTCCATGAGAGCAGAAATGATTGATTGTGTTATATTTGATATATATATGCCCAATATCTAGCACATTCACATTAGGTGTAGGATGATCCCAATTTTAATTTTAAAAAAGTGTATATGTGTGTGTGTGTGTTTGTGTTATATGGTACACCCAAAAGATTAGAAGTCATATAGCAGCAATATCTTAACAGAGATTATCTTTGGTGCAATTATGGGTTTTTTAATTTCTTAGTTGTAGTTTTCCGTATTTTCTAAGTTTTCTATAATATACATATATTAGTTTTATAATGAGAAAAATTATGTTTGTCTTCTCAGACTCTACATTGGTGCTAAGTTAGTGAATGTGAGCGTGTGGTAGGGTAGGAGGAAGGGTTTATGAATAAGGGGTTCTTAAAGCACAGGAGATTGTTGAATTGAATATTAAATGCAGTGACGGACATCATCCATTTCAACCTGAGCCCTTGTCAGGAATCTGGAAGCAAAGTCTTCCTGGATGTGCAGAAGCCTCACCCTGGGCAGGAGCCCATCCCTGCACTGTTTGTCCAGACATCCTTGTTTGCCTGCTCCAAGCAGCGTCTCCTGACTCTGAGGCTCCCTGTCTCTTGCTTCTTCCTGTGAGTTCTCATTCCCACCCCAGGCCCCATTGCTTGAACTGCCACTTTGCACAAACATCTTGGACTCTGGCCTTCAGCATTCTCTCTCCCTTCTCTGTGTTTTAGTTTTTGCTTTTTGACTTGAAGCACCATAGCTCCAGCCTCCCTACAAAGCTGAGGGTTGTGGAATGTGATCCATGGAAAAACAGGCAGAAAGAAAGCAGGAGAATATTCAAGGCTGAGGTGACTTCAATGTGAGCAAAGGAATGGATGAAGAGCACAGAATATATGTCAAACATATTAAATGCCATAATTTTAACAAATGAACAAATGTGGACATTTAGATACTGGAACATATGGGAAAGGAAATTCTAAAAATGAAGATTTGCAGCACCATGTATTTAATTGGGTCTTTAAGTTAAAAACTTCTGTTTTCATTTGTGTGTAAGGTATAATTACACACACACACACACACACACACACACACACATACACACACACACATGGTATGTCTCCTTATTTTGTTCTTTTAGGATTTTCTTTCTGTTAAAGCCAGCATTTCAAGATAGTTGCAACAGAGGGCAGAATGGTGTAAGAAATTTAAATACCTTTTTCTTCTTATCTGAAAATCACCCCAAAATACAAATTAGAGCAATGTATGGATTGAGCTATAAATACTCTTTTTTGACTAGTATTCAGCATTTACATACAAAGATTATTAGTTATTTTTCATGTCATAGTATAAACTGTTTAGTATTATATGTAAATCTTAATAGAAGCAAAGTGCTGAACCCTTGAGAGAGAACCTGAACTATGGCTAATACATTTAACTTTTATAGCAAGATTAAGATTAAGCAATGGGTACTCTTTGTTCTTTCCCAAATATACTGTGGGATTATTTACTTTTCTTTCCATTCTAGTGCTGCAGTGCAGGCTTATTGAACTTACTGTCCCTGACAAATGTCGATTAATGTTCTTTATTGGGAGTTTTTTGAAGTTTATGGGCAAGACCAGTGAAGCAGAAGAGTTGTTGTTGAGTGTTGAGGACATGTTAGTACAGGTAAACTGAGAGTAAATTTTAAATCCTTCAAACTTTATTCCTTTTGTGTTAGATATTATTTGTGTTTTCAGATATTATTTACCTTTGTTTATGTAAAGGTAATTTAATGCACTAGAGGAATCCATTTTGTTCACCAATAAGGAAGCTATGGTTTTAACCCATGCCCCAACTATACATTAATGACAACAAACAATAAGTAGATAGGAATCATTGTAGAATGAATGAGTACTGATAGGTGACACTTTGGAAAAAAAAAAGAAATGTTCATAAAGCAAAAATGGAAATACAGTGGTAGATTTAAATGAATTAATAAAAGACTAGCCAAAGACTTGGTAATAAGTTTCATAAAGATGTTGGGAGGCCAGGCACGGTGGCTTACGCCTGTAATCCCAGCATTTTTGGGGGCCAAGGCAGGTGGATCATGAGGTCAAGAGATCAAGACCATCCTGGCCAACATGGTGAAACCCTATCTCTACTAAAAATACAAAAATTAGCTGGTCATAGTGGCACGCGCCTGTAGTCCCAGTTACTCGGGAGGCTGAAGCAAGGAGAATCCCTTGAACCTCGGAGGTAGAGGTTACAGTGAGCAGAGATTGCTCCACTGCACTCCAGCCTGGTGACAGAGCAAGACTCCATCAAAAAAAAAAAAAAAAAGGATATTGGGTAAGGTTGATTGATGTCTTGTCTCTATATTGATTTGCTTTTTCTGAACTATGAACTTTTGGCTTTGTTGACTACAGTGAAAGCATCACTCATAACATAACTCATAACATAACATAACTCATAACGACTATATGCTTATGATAACATTTAACTACTATTTTATTTAATGTAAATTTATTTTTTGGGAGGACAGGGTCTTGCTCTGTCGTCCAGGCTGGAGTGCAGTGGTGTGATCATGACTCACTGCAGCCTTAACCTTCCCGGCTTAATCAGTCATCCCACCTCAGTCTCCCAAGTAGCTGGAACCACAGGGGTGCCCTACCACGCCTGGCTAATTATTCAATTTTTTTGTAGAGACAGGATTTTGCTATGTTGCTTAGGCTGGTCTCAAACTCCTGAACTCAAGTGATCCTCCCATCTTGGCCTTCCAAAGTGCTAGGATTACAGGTGTGAGTCACCACACCTGACCTAACTGCTATTTTTTTTTAAAGTATTAACTTTCACTGATTTCAGTAGAATTTGTGGGTTTAGGGTAGTCTAACTCAAGACAAAGCTGTTTTTATTTTAAAACAAATACCTTTAAACTTTCATAAAACACTGCCCTCGTCGCCATCAACGTATGTCTTTCTAGAAGGAGTTCTAGCAAAGAGACTTAAAAGACTCAGCAGTGAAAGTCCTTTTATGGCAGAGACCATGTTTGTTTACCAATTTTTGTTCCTCCATGGCATATTATAGCCTGTGGGTGCTTAATAACTGTGAGAGGTGAATCCATAAATCAGTTTGAACTGGCAGGTTCCTCCATGCCCTTAGAAGGTGGCATGCAATTGTGAATAGAGCGTGGGCTGTTTTCAGACTGACCCAGATTTAAATCCCAGTTTTGCCACTTTTCTGCTTGTGTGATCTTGGTAGGAATTTTAACCTGCGCTCTGGTGGGTTCTCATTTTTGAGGATTCTGATACCTATCTCATGGGGCTGTTAACACGTTCAAGTAAGAAGGTGCATAAAGCACTTCACGTAACGTCCGGCACACAGTAAGATCTTAAGTATGGTAGCTGTTTTGTTATTACTGTCTTTGTGTAATTAAGCAAGTGAGGCCTAGATGAGAAATATAAGGGAGTTTGATTTAAGCTTTTAAGAGAACTTCCCACTTCAGAGTGCTCCTTCTGGAGGCATCAATCTTAAGATTCTATCTTCAAAATATTTTTGCAACAGTTCTTTGGGACTAGCCACCGTGAAGACTATGAAAAGAATGTTTTTAGGCTCCGAAGGCACTTCCAAAAGAGGTTTTATGACTATTTTGGGCAATAACAACTTCTTTGAAATATGTGCCTGACATTCTTTTTTTTTTTTTTCCCTTGGTTTCTAACATGTTATTTTTAATACAAATCAAGTTTGGCATATTTCATTTTTATCATCACTTTGCTTTTGAAGTGGTAACTGACCCACCCTAATGCTGTGTAAATGGAGATCAAAATATTTATAGAGGCTTCATCATACCCAGCTCCAGGTATACAATAGCAAGAATCAAACGTGATTTCTACCCGCAGGCAGCTTACAGTCAATTGGGAGAAATAACTATTAATAAGACATTAGTCTAATGATTATTCAAATCAATATATAATTACAAACTGTCTTAAGAGCTAGTAAAGAATATTAATGCTATGTAAATACAGTCAAACATCACTTAACAACAGAAATCTGTTCTGAGAAATGCATTATTATGTACCTGACATTCTTTTTGGGTGGTCATCTCTTGTTATAGCAAACTAACATTCTTTTTTTTTTTTTTTTGAGACGGAGTCTCGCTCTGTCACCCAGGCTGGAGTGCAGTGGCCGGATCTCAGCTCACTGCAAGCTCCGCCTCCCGGGTTCACGCCATTCTCCTGCCTCAGCCTCCCAAGTAGCTGGGACTACAGGCGCCTGCCACCTCGCCCGGCTAAGTTTTTGTATTTTTAGTAGAGACGGAGTTTCACTGTGTTAGCCAGGATGGTCTCGATCTCCTGACCTCGTGATCCGCCCGTCTCGGCCTCCCAAAGTGCTGGCATTACAGGCTTGAGCCACCGCGCCCGGCCACAAACTAACATTCTTGAGGGGAAAGATCTTGTTATTTGTGACATATGCATTGTGTACTTTACTGCTTTTAAAATTTCTTCAGATAAGGTCATTTTAAAATTTAATCTAGCAGTTTTCAACTAGGGGACAATTTTGGTCCCCAGGGAACATTTGGCAAGGCTGGAGACACTTTTGGTTGTCATAGCTTGGGGGAGAGTTGCTACTGGCATCCAGTGGGTAGGCCAGAGGTGCTGCTGAACATCCCGTAGAGCATAGTTCCTCACAGCACAGGGTCATCCTGCCCAAAATGCCAGATGGTGCTGGGTTGAGAAACCCTGACTTAGGTGATATGCTTATTAAAAAGTGATCGGTGGGCCTAGGTGCAGTGGCTCATGCCTGTAATCCCAGCACTTTGGGAGGCTGAGGTAGATGGATCGCTTGAGGTCAGGAGTTCAAGACCAGCCTGGCCAGGACGGTGAAACCCCATCTTTACAAAAAGTACAAAACTTAACTGAGCATGGTGGTGCGTTGGGTCATTGAATTCCCCTAAAAATAATTTACTACCCCCTAAAATTATCTTTACTTCCCCATCTCCCTTCTCCTAAGAGGTAGGGTATATAAATGTCTATATTCTGTAATTCCCCCCGTGCGTGCTAACAAATGTGTATGCCAGTTCTCCTGTTAATCTGCCTTTTGTCAGTTGATTTTTTCAGCAAAACTTCAGAGGGCAAAGGGGAAGTTTTTCCTTATATCCTGAAATAAATATACTAGACCAGTAAGGGGAATTTAAATTCAAGTCTCTGTGCACAAATGTGTCAAACATAAACTTAGCTGCTCTCTGGTCACATTTGAATTCAAGCAGTGTTCACAGCTGTTCATTTGAATTCTGAATACCACCTCCTCTGAAATCTTTAACACATGCAAGACATTGTCACGTTGTTCTTTAAAATTTTTATTTCCACTGGGTGCGGTGGCTCGCGCCTGCAATCCCAGCACTTTGGGAGGCCGAGGCGGGCGGTTCACTTGAGGTCAGGAGTTCAATACCAGCCTGGCCAACCACAGTGAAACCCTGTCTCTACTAAAAATACAAAAATTAACTGGGTTTGCAATACCTCCCTATAAATCTTTCACCATAACCATTATCTTATATATATATTTAGAATTTCCTAAGAAATCATGTAAAGCATACAGTCTTTTTCAATGTCATTATGAATAAGGCTTTGTTGGGTAGGTATGTGGTATCTGTATCTATCCTAATGCTGTGTTTTCTCAGGGGTGGTTCCCTTTTCATTTTGTACAGAGCCAGTCCATGACAGACATGCTTCTCAAAGTACAGAATGCTATTGGAGAACTGTATCTTGAAGCTGGAATGACTCAGGAAGGGTTCCAGTATTTCCAGAAAGCATGGTCAAGCATGCTGCATCTTTCGCTTAGTGACTTAGAAGACAGCCGGGACTTGGTGAAGCAGAAAGGTACGGTGGACACATGCAGAGGGAACAGCCTCTCATGTGTCACAGAGTTAATCTCCTCCTGGGCTATTCCTATCTGTGAGGAAAAGGAAATGGATGTGTGTGTTTTGTTTACTTGGTGTTTTTGTATTATTTTGTTTTGTTTTGTTTTTGAGACAGAGTCTCGCTCTGTCACCCAGGCTGGAGTGCAGTGGTGCGATCTTGGCTCACCGCAACCTCTGCCTTCTGGGTTCAAGAGATTCTCCTGCCTCAGCCTCCCGAGAAGCTGGGATTACCGGCACCCACCACTATGCCTGGCTAATTTTTGTACTTTTAGTATAGATGTGGCCAGGCTGGTTTTGAACTCCTGTCTTCAGGTGATCTGCCCGCCTTGGCCTCCCAAAGTGCTTTGATTACAGGCATGAGCCACGGTGCCTAGCCTACTTGGTGTTTTTAGAGGGCTGGTGGATATGTGAGGATTGAACATAAAGTGTTCCTGATTCTGAGGGACCACCCTATTAGAATGTCATTGTTAGGGTGAGCTTCAGAGAAGGAAGCTTCAAGCAGTAAGGTGGGGTCATCATGGTTCAACTCTGAAACCAGCTTTTCTGGGTTTAAACCCCATTTCTTCACTTATTAGCTCTCTGTGCCTTTAGAGACATTACTTAAACTTTCTGGGTCACAGTTTTTGTTTTTATAAGGAAGGGATAAAAATAGCATCCACATTGCATATTGTTGTGACTAAAAGCATTAGGAGGCTGGAAAGCACACAGAATGGTGCCCCGCGCATAAGTAGGTACTAATTGATGAGTGGCAGCCAATGTTTTATTCTCCAGTATTTGATGCCTAAGGCTACTCTGTTATCACCGACATAGCAGAGACAAAGAATCTTTAGTGGATTAAGCTATTAAGCAATTTTGACTCACCCATTTACAGTCAGACTAGAGGTCTCTAGATGTGTGTCATACTTACATGGCTGTATCAATTAGCTTTTGTTGCATAACAAACCATCCCAAAACTCTGTGGCTTAAAACAATGTTTATATCTGCCATGAGCCTGTAGGTCAGCTGGGGGATTCCACTGGTCCAGGTGGGCTCAACAGATTTGGGCTTGGCCCAGGCAAGCGTCTGAGGTCAGCTGGCAGGGCTGATGGGGCTGGCTGGTTCAACCTTACTTATTGTCTGGTGGTTGTCTGGCTGGGATGACAGGGGTGGCTGGACCGTGTGTTCCTCATCCTCCAGGAGGACAGCCTGGTTCTCTTCACTTGACAACTCACAGGATTCCAAAAGGGAGAGCAGAAGCCTAGACTTAGGCTCAGAACTGGTACAATGCCTCTTTCCACCGCATTCAGTTGGCCAAAGCAAGTCACCAGGCTGTGTCCACCTCTTGATAGGAGGAAGTACAGAGTAGCATAGCATGGCAAAAGGTAGTTGGGTAAACACTAGTGTAGAGAATTGCAGCTGTTTCTGAAATCTGCCGCATGGCTAGAAGATCAAAGGTCCCTTGGGCAATTCTGCCCCATGGCTAGAAGATCAAAGGTCACCTCAGGCAAGCTACTTACCCTCTCTAAGGTTCTCATCTGCAAGTTCACTTTTGTAGCCATAGTTATCGTTTGTTGAGTGTTTACTGTGTACTTTATGCTGATGATCTCTTTTATCCTCAAACATACCTCATAGAGCATGTATAGCTGAATGTCAGAGAGATTAAATAACTTAAACTACATCAGCTCCTGCAGCTATCAGTCTGAAGCTAGGCTGTCTGGTCCACGCTAGACCCCAGAGCACGTCTGGGCAACTCCTTGTTGGACAGAATTTCTTCTAGACATTTATGAAGCTCTAATCCTTGGTATATAGAGTCTAGCTTCCAAGTTGTTGTCCTAATGCAGGCAAGCCTGGTCACAGGTATGCTGGGACCTTAGTGGCAATCAGGGCCACTTATGTGGGAGCTGGGCCTGGCCCTCCAGAGGCAGCTGAAGAGTCCAGAATGCAGAGTTCCAAGGGGTCAGGCCACCATGGCTTGGTATATACAAGTGTTAATTTTCCAAGGAGACCAAATGAGCAGGGGTAGAGTCGCGGGGGCCTGGTAAAATGGGATGCTAGGAAGTATTGGTGTCATTTGTGGCAACTTTGATAGAAGCAAACTGTAGTTCTGGTCCCCTGACAAGGGTTAGGTGTGGGCTTATGGCTTGAGCAAGCAGATGAAGAGGTGGGAGTGAGGATTCCACCCTGACCAGTATTCATGCACTCAAGAGCTGCTTACCGAGTGCCTGCATGCACCAGGTGCTATGCTGAGTCCAGAAAAGTGGTCTAGGCAGGAACACCAACTCTACCCTCTAAAGGAGGTACTACAGAAAATATAAGTGAGCCAACCCATGAAATGATTGCAAGCTGTCATAAATGCAAACAAGAAATAGAGCTAGAGCATTGGTGTGTGTGTGTGTGTGTGTGTTGGTGGGGGGAATATTTGTGAAAGGCAGATCGAGATGCCTTTCTGGGGAGGGGACAGTGAAGCTGAGACCCAGTGGACTATCAGAGCCACATGTGGTGAGGGAGGGGGCAGTCTTGGTAGAGGGAAGAACATGAGATGGGGGAGGGCTGGGCCTGTCCTAGAAGTGGAAGGAAGCCTCAGTGTGCAAAGAGCAGGAGGCAGCTGGACCCTGATTGTGCAGGGTCTTGGGCTTTGGGCCTTGGGCCTCGGGCAGGCATTTAGATTTTGTTCTAAGTGCAAAGGGAAGCCATTGCAGGGACTTAGGGTGGTGATGACATCTCTGATTTCTGTCTTGAGATCACTTCTGCTGCTGCATGGAGAACGGATTACATGTTGGGTAAGAGTGGACACAGAGAGACCAGTTATGTGACTGTCCTGCCCTGGTGTCCAAGTGCAAGGCATGAGGCCCTGGTTGGGGGAAGACAGAGAAGCCTACAGTGGGCACTGGGCAATGAATTAGGCACTACTGATGATGGCGAGAGATGCTACTTGATAGCTTAATGCTAATCCTTCTTAATGAAGCCTGAATTCCACAGCACAAGGAGTTAAATCTGCTCTTCTGTGCTGCCAGCAATGCTCTAATAACACCTTCTTGGAACATTATTCTATGAGTCTGCTAGAGCTGCCATAACAATCAGAGGACCACAGCCTGGGTGGCATAAACAATAGCAACTTACTTCTCAAAGTTCTGCAGGCTAGAAGTCCAAGGTCAAGGTGTCAGCAGGGTTTTGTTTTGTTTTGTTTTTCTCCTGATACCTCTCTCTTTGGCTTGCAGATGACTGCCTTCTCCCTGTGTCCTCATATGACTTTTTCTTGGCATGTGTGTGTGTGTGTGTGTGTATGTGTGTGTGTCCATCCTTATCTCCTTTTCTTCTAAGGACACCCATCATATTGGATTAGGGCCCACCCTAATGACCTCGTTTTAACTTACTTCTTTAAGGATCTAATTTGCAAATACAATCGCATTCTGAGATACTGGGGGTTAGGACTTCAACATACAAATTTGAGGGAACTCAACTGAGCCCAAACAATTATTTCTTTTTCTCTTCCCATAACAAAGTATGGCTTAAAAACCACTTTCTACTTTTTAGGAGTCTGTATTATTGTAAAAATATTTAACTCTCAATAAAGGAACAAAATTACGGGGCCTTTGCAGAGAGTGCATTCCTAAGGCAGTGCGTATCTAGGTACAACGCAGTATTTATTAATTGGGTTTGTGAGACTCATTCGTGTGCTTCTTGTTATAAGGCTGTATAGTTCTATTGTGTCTTGTTGCAGGGCTGTACTGGCTGCCTTTTGTAGGGCTCAGTTACCTTGGTGATAACTGGCTTCATTGTATCCATATTTTCACTCTATTTCTGATCTGTTCATTTGCAAACAAACTCAGAATTTGGTTTCAATCTATTGTCTTGGCTCCTTGGCTCTAAAACTGCTGTGCAGACACAAACATGTTGCATGAAAACCAATGTCCATGCAGTATATGCCAGTAGTGGATTTATTAAGAAAAACCTGCCTATTGCCACTGATGAAATGATATTAAATGCCATGCCTATTGACATCTTAATTCTTTTGTGGAAAAAAAAAACCCTTAAGCGTCATATTCTTTGCCAATTTATTCCCTGCAGTCAGAGTTTTGAACAACCTGGCAAAGTCAGCATCTGAAGAATACTTGAAAGAAAACCACATTTTGGAATATGCAACTGAAATTTCCAACTTACTGGATAACAATCCCTGTAATCAAGCTACCATGAAATACATCGAAGGTGTTCTAATGTAAACATATATTAAAATTTTTTTTTTTTGTTTTCTGTACTAGCTTTTATTCTTACAATTAAGATATTTAACCTACACCTGTTCATCCATTTCCTGACTAACTGATTTAGTTAAGAAATGCTGATGGTTAATGTTTTTATTCTCTTGCTTAGTGGTTCTCAGCCAGGGGCAATTTTGGGCCCCTCCCCACCCAGGGGACTTTTGGCAATGCCTGAAGACTTTTTTGTTGTCATGTCTTGGGTGATTGTTATTGGCATCCAGTATGTAGGGGCCAGGGATGCTGCTAAACATCACACAATGCACAGGATAGCCCCCTACAACAAAGATTTATCCAGCCTAAATGTCAGCAGTCCTGAGGGTGAAAATAGTGCTCTAGTTTTTAAATTTTTTTTAAGAGTCAGGGATCTTGCTCTGTCGCCCAGACTGGTATGCAGTGGTGCAATCATAGCTCACTGAAAGGGGATCAAGCGATCCTCTTGCCTTAGCCTGCCCAGTAGCTGGGACTACAGGTATGCACTACCATGCCTGGCTTACTTATTTATTTATTATTTTTTTAGAGATGGGGTCTTGCTATGTTACCCAGGCTGATCTTGAACTCCTGGCCTCAAGCAATCCTCCTGCATCAGCCTCCTGAGTAACTGGATTACAGGCAACAGCCACCATGCCCAGCTCTCTAGTTTTTTAAAAAAGATGTACAAATTTCTTATAAATCACTTTGAAGTTCTTGCATCTCTACTATTATAAATTGCTCTTTTTTATATTTTCCAGGACAGATTTTTTATATAAAATCCAAGATGTTTATGAGAATTATGATTGCACAATGAATGTAACCAACATGCCCAGTAAAAAACGCACATGTGTTTTATTTTCAGGTTCGTTGCTGGAAATACCTCTCTTGCAAAAATGAAACTTCAAGAGTGCTTAAATATCAGGAAAAGCTTGTTTGGCAAGAAAAACATGCTGGTTGGAGAAGTTATGGAATTTTTAGCAGATTTGCTATTTTTTCCCCAGAGAGATAGTAAAAAGTAAGTTTTTATGAAATGTTTCAAGAAGTGTGTCTCCCTGTCTCACCGCCAAAAGTGCCCCCACCAGTGGCAGGGAGGTCTGGGGTTACCCCTCAGGGGTGACTCTGGTAATACTACTTTGGCTCAAGCCCTGCTCAGAAGCCTGGGGATTCACCCCGTCATAATGTATTCAAAAGGAGCGGTTGGACTGGATATGGTGGCTCACACCTGTTAATCCCAGCACTTTGGGAGGCTGAGGCAGGCGGATCACTTGAGGTCAGGAGTTGGAGACCAGCCTGGCCAACATAGTGAAATCCCATCTCTACTAAAAATACAAAAATTAGCTGGACATGGTGGTACGTGCCTGTCGTCCCAGCTACTTGGGAGGCTGAGGCAGGAGAATTACTTGAACCTGGGAGGTGGAGTTGCAGTGAGCTGAGATGGTGCCACTGCACTCCAGCCTGGGCGACACGGCAAGACTCCCGTTTCGGAAAAAAAAAAAAAAAAGAAAAAGGAGCTCTTGGCTCACAAGCGGTGTGGAGGTTCTGGCAGTAGAGAAAGGACATAGGAGTACAATGTGGTTGTAAGTGGTTCCCAGTGCCACTCACAGGCCTTGTGAGGAAGATGCTCTTACTTCTGGGTCTCCACGCAGCCCTCAGCCATGGCCATTGTCTACGGTACAACACCGTCCTGCCCTCTCTTCCGCAAGACCTAGGCCAGAGCCTCCAATGCCTCAGGTCATGTTCACCAGCCTCCCCTCCTTACTCAGGGAGTCCTCTTGTTCTCCTGTGATGTGCGGGGTTCCCCTCAGTGCCTCACACTTGTAGGTGCCACCCTCCAGACCGACTGAGTGTGAGCATCTGCCAGGGCTGACCGCTACTTTTCTTGGCAGGTCTGCTATGAGAGAAGGTTCTTTGTGAACTCACAGAGAGCCATGTACACACTTGCTTCCATAGCCGATTTAACTGCCTAGATGGTCAGGGATGCGCTAGGCTACATTATGAAGTTGTGAAGTTTTGTTTTGGTAGCCCCTCTTTCCTCCTCTCCCTGAGTTCGTTTCCTGGGCTCTAAGTTTGTCTCAGACTGAGTGCATCAGCCCCACCAGGGCCCAGGGCTTCAGCTGCTGTTCCATAAGGTGAGGGTTCTCTGTTCCCTGGCTTGCTTTTCCATTTCCATTTTCCACGTTCCTCTATGTCATTTTCCTCCCACCCGACAGGTGACCTCTTGCTGCTTTTGCTTCCAGGAAGAATAGGATATTGATCGTCTCTTAATACTTGAGTGCAAATCAGTATTAACCCTTTCTAAAAGGCATTTAAAGGGTAACTACCTTTTAAAGAGTAGCCCAATTAAGGGAGGACCTAAGGGTACAATAGTGGGTGCTATATAGTGGTGGTGAGATGGTGGGCTCTGGAGTCTGATTGCCTGAGTTCACCTTTTATTTCTGCCACTTAGTAACAGTGACAAGTTACTGTTAAGGTCAAGCACTTAACATCTTGGTATCTCATTCATTTCCTCCTTGGTAAAATGAAGGGAGTAACAGTATCTTCCTGGCAAGATCTTTGTGAGGATTAAGAGATCCTATATGTAAAGAGCTTAGCAGAAAACCTGGCACACACTAAGAGAGTCTGATAAATTGAGTCATTCGTATTTTATTATTTTGCTCCCCAGCAAGTGTTTTTTGAGGCACTTGACACCACATACGCCGCCTCTTACTCATATTGAGACCAGCACTGTGAGCAGAGAACAGGACTTTCTTTACAGAAGCAGAAAGCTTGACTGTAGAACTGTTGCCTCGTAAAAGAAAAATCTAAACACGTAGCATACTGACTGAGTCATCTCTCCTGCCTGGCTGCCCCACCCCAAATCACGAGACACTGAGGACTGCTGGACTATTCCGCATGGCCGTACACAGATGGCTTGATGACCATACATGGATGGCTTCCTCCAGGCCTCATTGTCAACGGCCAACCTTCGGAAACAATGGAGAAGCCGGCCGTCTCTTTGTTGAAGGTTATCCTTAGGTGACTGTGTCTTTCGTGTTGGTTCAAACCAGGAGACATTTTGTTACATAACTTGACTCACCTCTCAAGCATGTAAGGACCAGGGGCCCTCGAGACAGCACTCAAGCACCACAGAAATGATCCATGGGATCCTGAGGGCCTTGTAGAAGGGGTCTGGGTAGAGTTGGACAAATGAGGTCAAATTAAAAAATTAAAGTTAAGAAAGCAGATGAGAGAAGAGTGAACAAAATGTTTTAAGAGGAGCAGTGACAGATTCTTAGTGAAATGATTGTCATCTACTTTCCCCCAACCATTTGCCCATCCATCTGTAATTATCCTTCAGTCAGCATCCTCGGCACAGTCACCTTATGGAATGGCAGCTGAAGCCCTGGGCCCTGGTGGGGCGAATGCGCTCAGTCTGAGACGAGCATAGAGCCCAGGCACTTCTTCCCTTACCCAGCTTACCCATTTTGTCTCCTCTTATGAAAGTCATCAGAAACAACCCCAAAGTGTCCTCTGCACTTTTGACCTTGTTGGCCTTCTCCTCCAAGCATTTGACAGAGTTGAAACTACTCTCCTGGGTGATCAAGCTGGCTCAGCTTCTTTTGTGGGTTCCTTTTCTCCCCCTGCCGCTTGCCCAAACATCAGCATCCTCTTGAGTTTGGTTCCTGGGCTCCGTGCTAGTCTCAGAGGGAGCACATCAGCCCCACCAGGGCTCAGGCCTTCAGCTGCTGTTCCGTAAGGTGAGCGCCCTTTGTCTCCATCTTCTCAGGCATCCTTCATCAGCAGCAGCCATGTGCTTCCATCTGTTTACCGGACATCTTTACTTGGGTGTTCCACTGGCACTCCAGAGTCAATGTGCTCAAGATTGGTCACATCCACCCCTCACCCCCTGACGGAATTCTCCTTCTCCCACTTCACTTGGTGCAGACACCATGGCATCATCTTAACGATCCATCTTAGCAATGTTTATCATCGGTCACTGTGCTGACACATTACACTCATTTTCTTGTTTAATCCCCATAACAACTCTGTTATCTGATTTTTTTTTTTTTTTTCCAGACAGGATCTTTCTCTCTCACCCAGGTGGGAGTGTGGTGGTGTGATCATAGCTCACTGCAGCCTTGAACTCCTGGCCTCAAGTGATCTTCCCGCCTTGGCCTTCCAAAGTGTTGGGATTACAGGCATGAAGTACTGTGCCTGGCCTATTATCCCCATTTTGAACATGAGGAAGTTGAGGCTTAGGAGGCTGAGATGCTTGCTACCCAGCTCTTAGGTGTCAGGGCCAGGGTTAGCACCTGGGAAGTCTGATTGAAGGGGCCCTGAGCCTGACCACTGTGGCCCACCGCCACATCTGCCTGACTTTAGAGCTTGAGCTCTTAACCACATGACTCTCTGCACACACAACAGCCCCCCAGCACCCCCAGCATCAGCACCACTGCATCCAGTGCAATACCACACCCTAGCAAACCTCCCCTTGCACCTGTGGCCACTGTGTCAGCTCAGACCTTCATCGATCTTCCTCTGGCCTAACTGGTCTCCCTGTCTGTGGCCTCACCTGTTTCAGTTTGTCCTCCACACTTCTGCCCGGGCAGATTCTAAAATGTACATTTGATCGTATCAGGCTCTTAATGAAAACTCTTCACTGTTAAAGTCAAAATCCTTAGGTTTGCACTCAAGGTCCTTTGTGGGTGGACTCCTGCTTCGCTCTCCAGTCTCTCCTCCTACTTCAAAGAAATTCTCAGAGGGCAAGAGTTAGTCATACTCATCTTTGCTCCCCAGTCCTAACACCAGCAGTCAGTAAATGTTTGTTGAATGAATGAACGAATGCGTGCCAGCCTTCTTTGATGCAAACTTTAATTAAATTTCTCTTTTCTAGATCCCAAAGGAAGCAAGTACTTAAATATTATAAACAAGTGATAAAAATAAAGGAAAATGCAGAAACTCTGGCCAAGTCCTCACTCCTCAGGAAGCAGCTGAACATCAGCCTCAGTGATACGTTGTGTAAATTAGGTAATCGTGCCCATCTATTTGTTATAAGCAGGTGACTTTTCCCTTTGTTTCACCTGCATACTTTGCTTATTTTTAAAAAGGCTCCATTTTTGAACCAAGCAACTCCTGTTTCACAAACTTTAAACTATTTTTTGCTACCTACTTACGTTCTCCTAGTAGGAAAGATATCTCTTAAAATTGTTTCCATCCCATTTTTCTCTCTTTTGTAGGCTGAGCTCCCTTGCTTGACCACACCCCTCCCCCCCGCCCCCATCAGTGTAGGTTCCCACCTTTCTTCCACTTCTGTCCTAAGACATTGTCTCTACTGTATATGAATAGCTTTCCATACCTTTTCATCTGTGATGCTAAAGTAACATGTGACCAGAAATAATGACATGGCTTTTCACAAGGGCCCACCCTTGATTTTAGCTGTAAGACAGAGGTCTCGGCTGTGCGCAGTGGCTCATGCCTATAATCCCAGCACTTTGGGAGGCCGAGGTGAGAAAGTCACTTGAGGCCAGGAGTTTGAGACCAGCCTGGCCAACATGGTGAAACCCTGTTTCTACTAAAAATACAAAAATTAGCCAGGCATGGTGGCACACGCCTGTAGTCCCAGCTACTCAGGAGGCTGAGGCAGGAGAATTGCTTGAACTGGGAGGCGGAGGTTGTGGTGAGCCAAGATCGAACCACTGCACTCCAGCCTGGGCAACAGAGCAAGACTCCATCTCAAAAAAACAAAACAAAACAAAACACTATCGGGGTCCTGACGTCTCATTGCCACAGGGCATTATCTGTACTTCAACCAAAACAAGTAATTTTCAACCAGGGATGATCTTGCCCCCAAGGATGAAAGTCTGGAGAAATTCTTGATTGTCATGACTGGAACTCGGGGGCAGGTTGGGAGATGGGAGTGCTACTGTCATTTAGTGGGTGGAGGCCTGGGATGTGGCTGAACATTTTACAATGCCCAGGAAAGCCCCTCACAACAAAAAATTATCCACCCTCAAATGTCAGTGCTGAGGTTGAGAAACCCTGACCTAAACCAGCTACTTTTCCCAGCATGTGTGCTTACCATCTGTTTTACAAGAAAACGTGATTGCTTTCAGGGTAGTCACTTGCTGAGGAGGAAAAAAGCTTTAAATGCCTGATATCTGTAGGAAAGAATATTTTCAATGTGTAGATTTGGGAATATGTGTGTGCATTTTTTTTTTCACTAAATGTTTCTAGGCTGAAGCAGTTTTACAAACAAAATACAGATACGAATTTAGAGAAAGTTTATGGACAAAGAACTAATATGTTTAATCTGATTGTTTCATATAATATTCTGTTATGTAACAGCTTTTGTGTCTGGTCTGTGATGGAGGGATACTATATTCATTTACTTTCAGATATGAAGGCATCTTTAATAGCAGCAATTGCAGTGGTTTTTTTTTTTTGTGACTTCTTAAATAAGTCTACATTTCAATTTTGCAGTCAATACTCAAGGTGGTTATGACCAAGTATTTTTATGTGAGGAGTCATCTCTTGCCGTCATTATCTCCTGCTGTTGATTGAAGTTGATTCCTTTAATATAAGGTCCACTTCTGGCCCACAGGAACATTGTAGATGGTTAATCCAACTGCTAATGTGAGATTTGTATGCTGTGGTTTCAGTCGGTGATGGTGAGAGCAAATCAATAACTTCGGTATACAAAGGCAAGAGTGGAGGGAGGGAAAGTAGTCTGTTTATGAAGACCTCTGAACCAGCTGTCCTTCAACATGTAACAAGTATTTTTAGTTTTCCTACCTTTAGTGGAAATTTTCTATCTAAATGGAAACGTGCCTGAGTGGACTCCATAAAATAAGAAGTAAGCCAGAGCCGCAAATTGTTGGGACTCCTCACCATTAATCATTTTTAAAGATATCTTAGGCCCTCTGCAGTAAAGTGTTGCCAAACATTAGTCCTCAAAGCAGTTCACTTTGAGGTCAACAGCTATGTATGTTTCATGGGAGTTGGATTATATTATACTATGTATAATATAATATGCATGTATAATTATGCATACTATGGTATACATATAATTACACTGCATTTATTCAGCAAGCCTTTAAGTACTTTATACGTTGTAATGCATATCAGGATGATATGGTGGTATTATCTTACCCAACTAGATTGTTGATCTGGGGTGGTTTGGGAGAATAATTTACCCTATAAAGAAAAACAATTCAACTGGGTGTGCTGGCTCGTGCCTGTAATCCCAGCACTTTGGGAGGCCTAGGTGGGAGAACTGCTTGAGCCCAGGAGTTGAGACCAGCCTCTGAGCAACATGGCAAATCCCCATCCCTACAACAAATACAAAACATTAGCTGGGCATGGTGGCTCGCACCTGTAGTCCCAGCTACTCGGAAGGCTAAGATGGGAGGATCACTTGAGCTAGGGAGGTCAAGGCTGCAGTGAGCCAAGATCCTGCTATTGCACTCCAGCCTGAGTGACAGAGTGAGATCCTGTTTCAAAAAAAAAAAGAAAAAAGAAAAAAGAAAAACAATCCGTACCCCCGACCTCCAACCACCCACTTGATGTACACAACATGAAGCCATCCACATGAAGGCAACTGAAATGATTGCTTGCATCTGCCTTTGTGACTTTGGACTGTGGCTCCTATATGAAGCTACTGTTAATATTTGCTTCCTTTGTCTGTAGCTTGTCTCCATCGTGGGGCAGATCCTTGGGTGCCCTGCAGGGGAGATACCCATCACTTTGAAGTGGTCCCCTAGGCTATCCAATGTGACTTTTATGAATGCCATATGGCTCGTATTTTAATTCATCCCAAACATACCTTCTAAATTTGGTAAAAATCTGTCTTGGTCTTTTCTGGATGCAGTAACAGATAAAGAGACATATAGATGGACACTAGGTTGCCCATGCTCAAAGGATTGTACTAAGTGCTCTGCAGGATACAAAAACAAAGAAGATAACTTCTGTCTTCAACCTCAAGCAACTTTTTGTTGTTGTTGTTGTTAGGTGGCAATATAAACCTATAATAAAAAATATGACACATGAAAGATTTAAAGCATAGTCTGGCTGGAGGGGATTGAATTGGGTTTTGGTTTTATCTTGGCCATGATCAGCTGTGTGACCTGAAGCAAGTCACAATGCCTGTGGCCCAAGTCTGTTCCTGGGCCCCATCTGTAAAATAAGGGTGTTGCGTTCTTTAAGGTCCTCAACAGAGTTAATATTCCATGCCTAAATGTGGAAGACCATGGTCAGTAGCAAGAGGATGTTCAAGGAAAATCTCTTGGAAGGGATCCTTTAGGAAGTGGAGGGCATAGATTGTCAGAGAAAGGGGGCAATTCTAGGTGGGAGAACTACGGGAACAAAGGTAGGAATAAATAAGATGTGAAAGGGACCGATTGAGAGCCGTCAAGAGGGGCTGTGAGGAAGCATCGGGACAGAGGAGGTGTGTGGAGTGGGAGATAAACAAGAAAAACAGGCAGTGATGGGAGAGTTGAGGCAGTGTGCTGATCTGAAGGAAATTCTCTCCTGTAGGGAAGTGGAGACTTAACACTGAGGAAGGCTTGGGGGCCAGTGATCCTCTAAATGGGCTTGTTCTATTTAGGAAATTGTTTTGGAAACTCTTGAAAATTATTTAGAGCTCATCAAGGCTGTCTAAAGTCTGTCCACAAATGTGCAGCGAAGAGTTCCCTGTCCATCTTATGGAATTTAACCCTAACCCTTACCCTTGTCACCCTCTAAGGTACTAAAGTAAATAGCACAGGTTGAGCATACTTAATCCAAAAGCCCAAAATCTAAAACTTTTTGAGTGCTGACATGATGCAAAAAGGAAATGCTCACTGGAGCATTTCAGATTTTGGAGTTCTGGGATTAGGCATGGTCAACTGGTAAGCGTGATGCAGATATTCCAAAATCTAAAAAAATCAGAAATCTGAAACCCTTCTGGTCCCAAGTATTTTGGATAAGTGATACTCAACCTGTACTTTACTACTTGAAATTATATATTTATCTGTTCACTAGGGTTTCTTTTTTTTCATCTCTCTTTCTATAAAGAAGAGACATGATCTGTCTTCTCCACCATTGTATACCCTGCTCTTAGAACAGTGGGTGGCACTTAGCAGGTACTCAATAAACACTTGCCAAGTGAATGAATGTATGATGGAGGAAATGCCTCAGCTAATTCAGATTTACCCTCCCACTTTAGAAGTGCAGGTATTGATTATTAAGGTCATTTGAATGTTAATTACTTATACTCTTATCATTCATTTATTATAATATTTACTGCATCTATTAAGTGACAATCTCTATGTTAGTTCCTGGGAGTATAACAATGAATCAGACCCATAGAGACCAACGCTGCCTTCCCTGAGCTCACACTGGGGGAGAAGGCTGTCGACAACTTAAATACACAATTTAACTGCAATTGTGCAAAGCGTTACCATGGAGACAGCAGTTACACAACTAAATGCACAATGGCTTAACTATAGTTGGGGAAAGTGCTATCATGGGAAAATACAAGTACTAACAGGTGACCTTGATCTGTCAGATGGAAGGACGTGGGTTGGGGATGCATCTCAGGAAGTGATGCTGAAATTGGATCTGCAGGATGAGAGGTGGCTCACTAGTAGTGGGAGAGAGGGAGGAGAAGAGTCATCTAGGCAGTAGGAGCAGAATTTTTCGAGGCTGGGGGGAGTTTTAAGGTCCCAGAGTGCAGAGAGCAATGTGGAGAAGGAGGTGCTCGAGGAGGATGTTAGAGAGATGCCGGGGGGTGGGTCGCAGGCCTCTCAGGCCCAGTCAAAGATCTGGGGTGTTACCATAAGAGCAACTGAAAGCCAGTACAGGATTTTTGCAAAGTAGGTAAGTGTGAGGAACCTAGAGCCTTTCCTCTAGCATAATCTTCACAAGAGCTTTCTAATATTATATTCTAAGATCATTTTGTGGATCCAGAATCCATGAAAGAGCACAAAGGACGTGTTTGTGACACACATTTTCTCTTCCTCTCTGAGGTGCATATTTTAACCTCTCAAACAGATTGTGAACTCCTGAGGGCAGAGGCCTTATCATGTATTCTTTGCGTCTTCAAAACATCAGAAACAGCCCTAGCTGTATGTAGATGGGTGCTCTGTCACTGTAGGTAGGCTGAGAAGTGGATAGGCAGGTTCTTTCTGGGTAATTTGTCTTGGGTTATCCAATGGAAATGATGGCTCTGCTTCAGGCTAACAGTATTGAAAGAACAACCCAATTGTGCTTTTATCTATGGAAAACAATGATCTTTAGTTGACTTTTCAGATTTCATTTTAGAGTTCAGATTAATGATAATTGCTAGCTTGAATGTCGAGACACCTTTCTTGATCTTTTATTATTTTACTTTTTTTTTTTTGAGACAGTCCCTATCACATAGGCTCTGGAGTGCAGTGGCATGATCGTAGTTCACTGTCATCTCAAACTTCTAGCCTCAAGTTATTCTCTGGTCTCAGCCTCCCAAGTAGCTAGGGCTGTAGGCATGCGCCACTATGCCTGACTATTTTTAAAACATTTTTTGTAGAAATGAGGTCTCGCTATGTGACCAGGCTGTATTATTACATTTGATCAACATGTATAACACAGTGTAATCTTCCAGGTGGTATGAAAATAGTGGGCTTCCAGCAATTTTTGGTAATTAAGATTTTAATTATAAAATCATATTCTTATATATGAGATTACAGTAAGCACATATTAAAATGACAGATTTGTGAGAGGGTGACAAATCCAGTTTCAAGTACAAACATTAACCTAATAAGACTGTTAATTCTAGAGATTTTAGTAGGAACCCTAACTATAAAATGAAGGTTTTTGTGATTAATGTTCTAAGCTACCTCCGACACAGAGCAATCGTATTGCTCTCCTTTGATGAGTGTTTTACATTTGACTATTGAAACACCATATAAGTGGGAGAAAAGGACAGAAATGTGGCTTTTTCATGTTCCATTATATCAAGCTGAGTGTTCTGTACTGAACTGTTTGTTTTGGATGAAGTGTGGTAGATGAACATTATGTTACTTCTCTCTGCCTGGGATTCTTTTTAAAAGAAATGCCAACCATCTTAGTCAAATTTAGAAGGAAGAAATTAAACAAAGGCTCTAGTGTCTAGTGGGTGACTCTCAGCCCCTCTGAGAGTCAGTCCCTTCTCTTTGTTTCATTTTTAAATTCCCTCTCAGTCTCTTCTCTTTGTTTCATTTTTAAATTCCCAGCTCAGCCAGAACGCTCTTCAACTACAGCAGTTGGTCTCTTAATCCAAGTCAGATAAATGATACAGACAAACCTTACATTTTAATTTTAACTTAAATATAAATCCATTCTTTCTCCAGACTTTTAAATGTATAATTAAAATCTCTCTCTCTCTCTCTTTCTCTTTCTCTCTCTTTAATGGGTCCTCTGATTGGAATTAGATGTCATCTTCTCAAAATGCATCACCCTCCATTTCTAGTTTTGGTTTCTGAAGGGTGACAACAATTGTGATGCAGTCTGTGTGCAGTATCCTTCTAAGTTGCCACCTTTTTCTCCCTCAATCTTTTGTAGTTGTCTTGTCTGCTCATAATTTGGACTTATTTTTCTTAGCAGCTCAGGATATTGAGCCTTTCCCAAGAATTCAGTCTGGTTTTCAGAGAAAACAACTCCTTTTTATCTCATACTCATATCTTATTAATCTGCATTGCAGTCTATTAAATTATCTAATTAGATTGACATACTCAGTTAACTCTGGGGTATGCCAGAGCCCAACTGTTGGGAACAGAAGTATGCCAGCAAAGTAGAGATGAGCCTGCTAGCTGCAGGCAGTTAGTGTTACCTGGACATTGGGGAGTATGTTTTATAGAAGAAATGGAGAACCCTGGTTAATCCAGCAAGCCAGTTTATGTGTGTTAACAGAGCTTACTTTTCATTTATGTAGGCTTAATCATTTTTAATAGTTTATATATGCGTAAACCCTATTGGCTGCAAAAAAAATGTCAAGTAGGCCTCATAAACTTAGAAAACTTTTAAACCTGGAAAGGGCTCTAAAGGTCACTGAACTAATTTTAAAGCTGAGGGAATAGCAGATATAACATATGACCTGCCCCAGTACATTTGACCAGATAATTCTATGGATTAGATATTATAATCATCGAGGCTCACAAAGACCAGGCACAGCTGTTGACCTAAGACTTGGCATCCATTTCTCTGACCCCAAGTCCCAAGCCCTTCCCGCTGTTTGTGAGCTCTAGGAGTTTGTGGTCTCGTTGGGGTGACAAGCACATGAAGAGAAGTGCAATCCAATGTGTTATGTACTGTGACAGACACTAGAGAGGGCACAGGGACCCACAGAAAACAGGCAAGAAGGAAGACTTTCCAGAGACAGTGGCTTGGGCTGAGTTCTGACAGGTGCATGGTGAAGAAGTTCACGAGGAGCATTTTAGGTAAGGAGGATCAGCATGAACAATGTCAAGGAAGGGAGAACTTGGGTGGTTTGAAACTCTGGAATGGGGAGAGTTGGGGAATGACGCTGGAGGAATCAGCAAGGTTTACCAGGCTCAAGGGCTTGATAGGGCAGCTGCTGTAGGATTTCCAGCATTAAGGGGCATGAGTAAGTTTGTGTTTAGGATACAACAATCTTGTGACCAAATGGGGGATGGAATTGGTAAACTAAGAGGGGATGGTAGAAATGGAGAGAAAGTGTCAGATTTGAGACTTAGTAGGTAAATCCAACAGGCTCGGTGCTTGACTAGATGTGGGAGGTGAGAGAAAGCCAAAAGCATTTCCCAGTTTATGACTATATCATAGGTCAGTGCACCTGGGTGCATGATGCTGTTGGCATTGCAAGAGAGGGAGCATAGTTTGGTAGGGTGGGGTGGGAGCCACAGTGAGCTAATTTGGGGCCTGTTGAGTTTGAATTTTCTATCCAAGTAGAGACATTCAGTAGGCAGTAGGATATATGAGTCTGGTGCTTAAGAGCTTGAAGACTGAGCCAGAGAAAACATTTGGGAGTCCTTAGTGTACACTTGCTGGCTCAACTCAGTAGAATGGTTGAAAGAAGCAAGAAGAATGTAGGACAAGACAATGGCCAGAGGTAGAACTTGGAAGAATGCCAGCATTTAAGGGACGAGAAGAGGAAAGGGCTGTAGTAAAAGATGAAGAATGGCTCCAGAGGCAGGTCGAGAAGCAGTCACATCATTGAAGCCAAGAGAGGAGAGTGTTGAGAACTGACCAGCAGATTGAGAACAGACCACTGTGTTTAGCAACACAGAGGTCACAGGTAATGTTCAATTTTGGTGGTAGAGTCAAAAGCCTGTTTAAGAGAGAACAATCTGTTCCCTCTGCTTAAAGTTGGGGCTTCTGCACAGGCCCATCTCCTTTAATTGGTGCATTGGGTTCATGCAGAACTAGGGGAAGACAATAGAGGATGCTACTTGCCACCTGCAACCAGGTCCTTTTGAGCCAGACTAGGCCATGGTTTCAGTAGAGAGGGGTGGGGGAAAGGACTCCGTAACCTCTCTTATTGTTTTCTTTGGATCAGAAATTGAGGGCCCATGGAGACATCCAATAGCAACCTTTTACTTTTCTGGGACAATGACACACAGCTTTCTCCCTAACCTGTTTATAGACACACACATTTATGGAAAGAATAAGCAAACACTTCTAGGTTAAGTTTGCAGATTAAAAAAGGAAAAAAGAATGAGCAAATACACTTAGTTTCTCAAACTTGAGGATTTTGGACAAAGAAACTTTAGACACAGCCTAATTATCAAACAAAAAGAAACGTTCAACGAAGAGCCGTTAGACAGTGCCAAACCTTCCTTCCTCTTTACAATTGCAGCCCATCTTCTAGAATGTAGACAGAGACTATGGGCTCTGATTGTCCTCACTTCTTAATCTCATTCACTCCCGGCACAGAATAACTCAGTGGATGCTGCCCAGTAATGAACTATCCCTCCCGGGGTGGTTCATCCACTGAGTTATTCATTCAGGGAAACTTCCTGAGACCTCTGTCAACACTGGAGAGATTTCACTGTCACCTGGAGACAACTGCCTGGACTGTTGCTGTCGGCCCAGGAAAAAGTAAACATCTCTCACACTGGACTGGCATTGCAAAAATCCGTTTGTTAGGTGACAGCAGGTATTATATGAAGCAAGAGGAACAGGACTTAATTTTAATTTCAGTAGAATAAAAATTAGGAAAAATTGTGCTTTAGGAGAGTACTTAATAGGATAGAGGACTATCTTTGGATGAAATATCTTGTTTTGTTTTTCTAAGGAAATAATAAATATTCCACCATCTTTTTAATGTTAAGCACTGAAAATAAAGTGGGGAGACTAGGAAAACTTACTACTTAAAATCTGAGAACAAATTAGTAAGAGTGTTCATGGGACCTTCCCCCTATCCCCACCCCCAATTCACATTCCACTGGAAATAAGATGGGTGTGGCTCTGTCCAGAAGTACAACATAGAAAAGGTAACTGATGCTTTTTTTCTAGATGTATTTTTATGGAAAATCTTCCCCGGAACCAACAAAACAGGAAGAATAGTGTTCTCTTTTCTCAATTCTAGAAGTTGTGGTCCTGGATCCTAGGGACCTGAGTTGGAATCCCAGTTCTGCTATTTTCTTGGCTTGTGGACATAACCTCTCTGAGTCTCAATTTTCTTACCAATCAAGAGGTTATAATATAGTCTACCTACAGGGTAATTGTGAAGATTTAATGATATAATGTATGCAAAACAGCCAATAGAGTACAAAATTAAATGTTAGGTTCCCTCCCCATCCAGGGCAAAGGTTTGAGGTGGGAAGAGGTTCAGTGACATCTCTCCAATTTAAATTCACCGATTCTGGTCTTTCCTCTTTTCTGGGTTGGGAGGACTGACTGGGTTGACCCAACTGCTACCAGCTCCAAGAAAAATGGGATAAACTGGGGGTGGGGATGAGGCAAGAATGTCTTTTCCCTGGCTTGCTTGCTGCCTGAGTCAGATTGCATCCAAGAAAGTTCTGAGGTCAAAGCTATAGGTCAGGTCTAGAATGGGTCACCAGGGAAAAGGGGCCTGAGGAGTTGTGTGTGGCCAAGAGGGAGGCGGGTAGCAAGGGCATGAAGTAGTGTATGCAAAGGGCACCAGAAACTTGTCTGCATGAAAATGTCAATCCCATAGCAAGTCAGATTCTCTTCAGGGGACTTGGGCAGAATGAAGAGAGTCAGTCACACCTATGAATCTGGTTATTGGTGCCTAGAGTATCTCTGAGAATGGGTTCTGTGTTTGCCACCACATGACACATCCAGTTTCTATTTTTCTCCACTTTTCCTTTTAAGGCCAATGCAACTTGGTCATCAAGAACAGGGTAATTCACAAATGTCTTCTGTTGAGCTAGACTGAGGCACCTGGGAACATCACAGGGAGTCGTGAAAATAGTTCAAAAAGAAGAAACATAGTCCCAGATTGCTAAGCAGAGACAGCAGCTGAAATTTCCTATAGGATTTCTGAGAAAGCTGCAGGCATGTGAGGTACAGGGTCTGATCCATGAAGCAAAGCCACAGAGAGAGAACATGTCTGCGAGCAGAAGCCACAGCTGATATTCAGGAGCACAATCCACAATGGGGAAGAGGCAGCCTAGTGTAGCAGTGAAGGGCATGGACTTCAGGATGAGGCTGACCCAGGACTGTTCTTCCATGAACTAGAATAAGTTCCTTAACCTCATCCAGCATGCTCATCTTTAAAAGACAAGTAAAATGAAACATGCACTAAAAATTCTCTGGAAGGACACATTAGAAACTAACGTCATTGGTTCCATTTTAGAAGACTGCACAGATGGGGACAGAGAAGGGAAAGACACTTTTCACTTTACAGATTGGTAAATTTTCATTTTTGAACCAGGTGGACAGGTGATGATAATCTATACCTTATATGATTACACAGTCCTGACAGATGGTAATTATATATATTTGCTGTTATTGTTGTTAACACAGGAACAGGGACTGGGTCATCTGTCAGTGTTTTTAGCCTTTACACAGGCAGCAGTCTCTTTATCACATTTCTAAATTAGTGCCTTACACATACCAGCCTTACGTTATGTTTATAATCAATGGTATAAGTCCAGCCCCTTAAGAGTAGTCTTGTAAATGGGTAAAATGAATAAATAAGTACCATCTCCAAGTTAGATTGTAAAATGGATTGTTTTTATTTTAACAAATTTTAGAGAATTCAATTTTATTATTATTATTATTGTGTTGAAGATGGAATCTCATTCTGTCGCCCAGGCTGGAGTGCAGTGGCACAATCTCAGCTCACTGCAACCTCCGCCTCCCAGATTCAAGCGATTCTCCTGCCTCAGCCTCCCAAGTAGTTGGGATTACAGGTGCATGCCACCACGCCCAGCTAATTTTTGTGTTTTTAGTAGAGACAGGGTTTTGCCATGTTGGCCAGGCTGGTCTTGAATTCCTGACCTCAAATGATCCGCCCGCCTCAGCCTCCCAAAGCGCTGGGATTATAGGCGCGCGCCACTGCACCAGGTCGAGAATTCAATTCGTTGACTGTGGCAGTTGGAAAACTTTTTTCTCAATTTTTTTATTTTGAAAAATTTCAAACCTTCAGAGAAATTTCAAGAATAGTATAGTGAAAGATCATATAACCTTCACCTATCTTCATCAATTGTTTTTTAAAATTGTTATTATTATTTTGTATAGAGACAGAGTCTCCCTATGTTGCCCAGGCTGGTCTCAAACTGCTGGACTCAAGCAATCCTACCTCCTCAGCCTCCCAGAGGGCTGGGGTTACAGACATGAGCCACCCACCGCACCTGGCCCACCAGTTGTTAATATTTTGCCACATCTGTGTTCTCTCTTTCATATACAGGCACAGACACATACATACATGTATTTTTTTCTGAACCATTTGAAAGTTAGTTGCAAACATGACACTTTTATGTCTAAATACCATACTTCAGCATATGTCTTCTGAGTACAAGGACATTCCCCCATATAACCACAATAATCAAACCCAGGAAATTTAACTATTGCCTAAGACTATTATCTAACTATAGTTCATATTCAAATCTCCCCAAGTATCTAGTAATGTCCTCTATAGCTGTTAACTTATTGATGATCTTGCATTGCATTTGTCTCTTTTAGTCTAGATTTAAGTACCTTTGTTTTGTCATTATGACATTGACTATTTTGAAGAGTTGAAGTCAGGTTCCACCCTCCCATCCCTATCCCAATGTCCTTCAATTTGTATCTGTCTGATTCTTTCTTTCTTTCTATTTTTTTGAGACAAGGTCTCACTCTGTTGTCCAGGCTGGAATGCAGTGGCACAGTCTTGGCTCACTGCAACTTCTGCCTCCTGGTCTCAAGCGATCCTCCCACCTGTCTCCCAAGTAGCTAGGACTATAGTCACGCGCTACCATGCTCAGCTAATTTTTGTATTTTTTGTAGAGATGGAGTTTTGCCATGTTGCCCAGGTTGGTCTTGAACTCCTGGGCTCCAGTAATCTACATGTCTTAGCCTTCCAAAGTGAATGGATTACTGGCATGAGCCTCTGCGTCCAGCCTGATTGTTTCTTTATGATTAGACTCAGGTTAAATATTTTTGGCAGAATATTACAAATAAGTCATGTTCCAATGCCACTTTTTATAAATGTTTGTTATCCTTCTCTTTTAAATGTGTGAAGCCAGCAGTAATAAAAAGTCTAATATTCTTATTTTCAAATATCTAGCAGGTCAGTTATTGGCAAGTGACTCTTGTCATCACGTCATGATTGAGGCAGTAGGCTATTTGTACAGATCACTTGATTTAAGGGTGATCCACCTGGGATCTTCTCATTCATCAATCCATGGAATCCTGCAGTGAGTTTCTATTTCATGTTCCAAACAGAAATATGCTTCTGGTTATTCATGTTATATATATGACCTCTTGACAACTTTTGATCTTTTGCAGCCTTCTGAGAGAAATTGAGTGGATCCGGAGCCGGAGATGTTGGCCTCAAGGTATGAGCCAGCAACATTCTGAGGGTTCTAGGAATGGCTTCTCATTATGGGAGCACTTGCTTAAATTAAACTATCACAGTGCTCAGAGTTCTAATACAGTGAGCTCCGCAATGTGCATGAATGCAGATAAATTACACAGGGCTAGAAGAATGGACTTGGCACCTCAGACAATTTCAGATAAATCAAAATGTGCTGCTGGAAAAGGGAAAAAGAAACCCATTATTTGCATATCTGCTGAGGAAAAGATACAACGGAAGACACAAAATCATGCTGAAATATGGAATGGCTCAGGAAAGGAAGCTTCAAACAAAAAGAAAGATTATTCCTCTAACATTTTATCTTTGGGTAAAATGAATGGTTTAATAAAGCTTTCAAGGCAAAGAATTTTGTTAGCTAAAAGTGAGAGTGGAGAAGGCGAAATCACCGCCAATTACCACCATTCCCTGCCACGGCCTCTTAGCACAAAAAACCCTTGGGAATATGAGCTCATATCAGAAAAGTGGCTTTTTCATAGCCCAGATTATATTTCGATATCTCAGAAGTCTTTTTTGCAGAGAAGATTTCACACTGCAACAAAACTGTTGAAGACCTCAGATGATATTAATAAAGAATAAAAATGTATCATGGGCTTTTTGGCATCTGTTGTTTCCACTTGTCTTTAATTAGAACTCTTTTATTGGATATTTTCTTCTAAAATACACAGGATGATAATAACCAAGGTCTGGAAATATGATTATTTAGGCACTTAAACATTGTAACTCATTTTACTTAAGGAGAACAATTTTTAGGTGATTCACATTTCTATGGTAGGTAGAGCAATTTGATCTCATAGTGTTCCATATCCAAAAGTATACAGAAGCAATGTTATTAAAATTCTAATTGTATTATTTTTGCATTGCTATAGTTTATTTTGAATTTATGAATTAATTTTCCACATGAACAAAATTTACAATTGCTATCACCAACCCCTTTTATGATACACGAAGTAAAAAATATATAATTTGGCATGTAACTAAAATCATAAAGTGAGTTTAAAGTACCAGAGCTCGTATATTTGATATCATATCTGTTTTAAACATTTTATTGTCTCATTTTATCAGTGATTTGTAAAACATTAACCATTAGCTGTTAAGGATTACTTATTGGCTACTTTCTTCCCTATCACCCGCCTAAATCCTACATACTATATGTTAGGAAGCCAAATGGAAGAATGGGTTCAGTTGTGTGGTTTTAGGAAAGTTATCTCATCTTTCTTGGCCTCGGTTTCATTACTGTCAGCCCTCTGTATCTGCAGGTTTGCATTCGTGGATTCAATCAACCATGGATAAAAATATTAGAAAAAAAAATCAACAATGAAAAGTAATACAAATAGAAAATGCAGTATCACAACTATTTACAGAGCATTTACATTGTATTAGGTATGAAAAGTAATTGAGGCCTGGTGCATTGGCTTGCACCTGTAATCCCAGCACTTTGGGAGGCCAAGGTGGGCGGATTGCTTGAGTCCAGGAGTTTGAGACCAGCCTAGGCAACATGGTGAGACCCTATCTCTACGAAAAAATACAAAAATTAGCTGGTTGTGGTGGTTCACGCCTGTAATGTCAGCTACTCAGGAGGCTGAGGTGGGAGGATTGCTTAAGCACAGGAGGTCGAGGCTGCAGTGCACTGCGATCATACCACTGCACTCCAGCCTGGCTGACAGAGAAAGACTCTGTTTTTTTAAAAAAAAAAGTAATCAAGATGGTTTAAAATATATAGAAGTATGTGTGTATGCAAATACTAGCCATTTTATATAAAGGACTTGAGCATCGCCTATTTTGTTACGTATGTATGGGGCAGGTGTTCTGGAACCAATTCCCGGCAGGTACAGAGGGATGACTATATTGTAAAACTGGAGAAATTATGAAGTCTGCTTTTCAGGATTACTGAGAGGATTGCATGAGATACTGCACACAGCAAGCCTTCAATAAATGGTGGTTTAACCCAGATGCCACCTTTTTCCATGAAACACCTCCAGACCCCTCCATCCCACAACTGGAGCATACACTAATGCCTTGGGTTATTTGTATTAAACTGTGCTCCACCCATTTCACACAAGCCAGTATGGTCTCCTTGGCAGAGTGCCAGCCTTGACGCCTATTCCGCCTACTCCACCTGCACAGCTTGGGAAGTCCTTGCCTTCCAGCGATTTTCAGTAGGGTTCTGGCTGGGCCACATCAGTCTTTCCTGCAGAAGCTGTGTCTGACTCAGTCCACACAGAATTGCCCCCAGACAAGGAAGTTACTGTTCATTTGGCTTTAGTGGAACCACAGGCACAGGACGGGTGCAGCCTAGCAGGTGTAAGAGAAGACCTGTACACCGAGCCGTTAGCGTGGGCAGGGGCATGAGCTGGGTGACCGTGTTCCGAGGAGCTCTGTTGCCAGGTGGAAATCTAGGGTGGGGCATTGGCCTTCCAGGCTGTGTAATGGTGGTGCCCTTCAAATTTACTGAGGTATCAAGGGGCTGGGAATCTCCAGCCGACATCAGCCCACGAGTGGAGCCTCGGCCCAGCTACCCACTCACAGGTCCCGGATAAATCTAAGCTGGGGATCCGGGACGTCCCAGAGGGGCCCCACGATCCAGGGGAGGTCCAGACTGCCATTAATTACACTGCCAGAGGCCATTAATGCGGAGAGAGGTCACTTTCTGGGGCCAGGGCCAGGGCAGCTGGGGTGGGAGGGGCGCTGTCTGTGCGGCCAGAGCTGGGGGTCAGCCCCAGAAGGCAGGGGGAAGGTGTGGCGGAGCTGGGCGGGCGGCGCCGGGGTCGTACCTCATCATTCCATCCCAAGTGGCCTGCGCGCCACCACACGGCCACCCTCGCGCCACTCTGAAATTGACCTCAGCAGGCTGGGCTTGAGGCCCCCGGCCCCGCCCCTCCCCACCCACTCCCCGACAGACCCCGCCCCCATCCGGCCCCGCCCCCTCCCCGCCCACTTCCCGCCCCACAGCCGCTGGGGGGCGGGCCTGCGCCGCCACGTGTTCCGACGCAGGAGCGGCCCGCCTGCAGGGCAGAGCGCGGGTAGATCTTGGGCCGGGCGGCAGCAGTCGCAGAGCGGCGCGGTGGCGGCGGCGGCGGCGGCGTCGTCGGCAGCAGGAAGTAGGCAGCAGGCAGGACCATGGCAGCGGCGGTGGTGGTGGCCCGCGGGGCCGGAGCGAGGGCGGCGACAGCGGCGACTCTGCGGGGTGGCTGCGGGACCGCGGCTCGGGGGCGGCCGTGTGTGGGCCCCGCCCGGCCCTTGTGCGCCGCACCGGGGACCGCCCCGGACATGAAGCGCTACCTGTGGGAGCGCTACCGGGAGGCGAAGAGAAGCACTGAAGGTGAGTAAGGTGGCGACCCCGCCCCGGCGTCCGGGGTCCCTCCTGCGCGCTCAGCTGGGAAGCGGGCGCCCTGGGACCCGGTCCAGCCTAGCTGCGGACCTCCAGGGCCTCCAGTCGCGAACCCCGGTGCCAGCACCCTCAGCCGCAGGCAGCATCGCCCCTGCGAAGCGACTCGGGGAACCGCGGAAAAATGCACTCTAGAAACTTCACAACTCGCGCCTTTCCCCTGCCGGGAAAGCTGTTGTATATATTCTTAGGATTTTTAGCCCGAAATCTGCATCTAAGGGGCTTTGGGCTGCGCGGGGCTGGAGGTCCGCACATCTCCCTTGGGAGTCGGCCACTCCCACGCACCGTTAGGTGTTATTATTCATCAGTAGTAATAATAGTAACAGCCGACTCGGGCTGGCGCAGACATGCCCAGGAGCGGGGCTGCTGAGCAGGTGGCCGGTCCCGAGGCTGGTCTGTTTTCCTTTTGGTGGGGGTGATGGTGGGGTTGGAGAGGAGATGAGGAGATGAGCTGAGCTGTGCGGTGTTTGAAAGAGGAGAGGTCCAGGTGGGGAAGATTCTGGATTATCCATTAACCTCGGTGAGGTGGGGATTCTAAGGCCTTGAATGGGAACTTCATGGCCAGGTGTGCATAAAATGAGCTTGACTCAGTTGTTACTACTAATGAACTAATGAATACTAGTGCCAGGCACGTGGATTATCTCTAAATTGTTCCAGTAGTCTACGAAGGAGGTTCCACATCCCCATTCTATAGATGGGAAAGGCGAGATTCAGGTTTAAGTGACCTGGCCAAGGTGACGCCTGAATTTAGGGTCTGTCTCAGCTCCTGACCCACTGTCCTGTTTCTTGTGCTCCGCTGACCATTTGGGAACCAATAATCCATTGTCGCTGTTGCTTCCAAGGAGGATTCAGAACCGAAGTTTGGATACTGGTTACTTCTTATTGTGGAGGTGGCACATAGAGATAGGGAGAGATTATTGGGTGAACAAGAACGTTTTATAGAATCAGATTTTCCATTTTTTGGCCAGAAGTCAGTTTAATGAAAAAAGCTAATTAGTAATTTTCAGAGGGGACGTAAAATGACTAGCAATGCAGAATTCTGTGAAATGGTGGCTTATTGTCTTCGTTTCCCTTTGCCAAGAGTTAATTTTGCTTTGGCTTTTGAAGCTGTTGTGTGGTGTAGTGGAAAGAAGACTGGCTTTGGAGACATTGGGAATTTTGCAGGTCTTAAGCGATGAAAGAAATATAGAAGATTATCTAGCCCAGCTTTTGTGCAGGCAAGTTTTTTTTAACTTGTAATTCTTATTGAGATAATTGTATATTTACATGCAGTTTAAGAATTAATACAGGGGCCAGGTGTGAGCTCACGCCTGTAATCCCAGCACTTTGGGAGGCTGAAGCAGGCAGATCTCTTGAGCACAGGACCAACCTGGGCAACAAAGGAAAACACAGTCTCTACAAAAAATGCAAAATTTAGGAAGGCGTGGTGACTCACACCTGTAGTCCCAGCTACTTGGGAGGCTGAGTTGGGGAGGACTACTTGAGCCTGGAAGGTTGAGACTGCAGTGAGTTGAGATTGCAACACTGCACTCCAGCCTGGGTGGCAGAGCCAAACCCTGTGTAAATAATAAACAGAAAAGGACTAATGGAGGGAGATCCAGCATACACTTTATCCAGTTTCTCCCAGTGGTAACATTTTGCAAAACAGTAATACATTATCACAACAGTATATATTGATACAGGCCACAGATCAGAGTGTCCTCATTTTATTTGTGCTTGTGTGTGTGCACATGCATGAGAGCACGAATGTATTTCTGTACAGTTTTCTCACATGTAGGTTCATATATCCACCACCAATCAAGGGACTGAACAGTTCATCATAAGGATTCCCTCATTCTGTCTTTATAGCCCCACCCACCTCCCCCCATCATGCTCTCCCTTGTCCGCAATCCCTGGAGCACTATTCTCCATTTCTAAAATGTTGTCATTTAAAAAATGTTATACTGATGGAGTCGTACACAATGTAACCTTTTGGAGTTGTTTTTTTCACCAAGTATAATTTCCTGTAGTTGTATCCAGTGTTATGTGTACTATATCAACAGTACATTCCTTTTTGCTGTTATTTCATGGTGTGGACATAACACAGTTTAACCCTTTGTTTAACCACAGATTAACTACATTGAACCATTTACCCATAGTTCAAAGGACATTTGGGTTGCTCCCAGTCTTTGGCTATTACAAATAAAGATGTTGTAAACATTTGTGTACAGGTTTTTGTGTGAACATACATTTTCATTTCTCTAAATGCCCGAGAGTACAATTGCTGGGTCAAACAGTAATTGCATGTTTAGTTTTATAAGATACTGCAGGCAAAATTTTTGCCATCCTGATTTACGGATAAGGTTTGTTGCTTGCTGCCTGTGAGAACTGAGAGGTCAAAATAGGCTTGAGTTTATTCATCTGTAAAATGGGGCTGCAGGTAGCACTAGCATCATTAGGGTTCAGGTGAGGAATGGATGAGTCCATCCATGAAAGGCGTTTAGGACAGTGCCTGGCGCATGAGACAGCCGAAGCATGGGATGAGGAAGATCACCATGTGATATGGTTTGGCTGTGTCCCCACCAAGATCTCAATTTGAATTTTATCTCCCAGAATTCCCACGTATTGTGGGAAGGACCCAGGGGGAGGTAATTAAATTATGGCAGACAGTCTTTCCTGTGCTATTCTCATGATAGTGCTAAGTCTCATGAGATCTGATGGTTTTATCAGGGGTTTCTGCTTTTACTTCTTCCTCATTTTTCTCTTGCTGCTGCCACGTAAGAAGTGTCTTTCACCTCCTGCCATGATTCTGAGGCCTCCCCAGCCATGTGGAACTGTAAGTCCAAGTAAACCTCTTTTTCTTCCCAGTCCCAGGTGTATGTCTTTATTAGCAGCTTGAAAATGGACTAATACAGTAAATTGGTAGCAGTAGAGTGGGGTGTTGCTGAAAAGACACCTGAAAATGGTGAAGTGACTTTGGAACTGGGTAACAGGCAGAGGTTGGAACAGTTTGGAGGACTCAGAAGACAAGAAAATGGGGAAAAGTTTGGAGCCTCCTAGAGACTTGTTGAATGGCTTTGCAAAAATACTGATAGTGATATGAACAATAAGGTCCAGGCTGAGGTCTCAGATGCAGATGAGAAACTTGTTGGGAACTGGAGCAAAGGTAACTTTTGTTATGTTTTAGCAAAGAGATTGGCAGCATTTTGCCCCACCCTGGAGATTTGTGGAACTTTACATTTCTAAGCAGCAAAGCATTCAAGAAGTGACTTGGGTGCTATTAAAGGCATTCAGTTTTAAAGGGGAAACAGAGCATCAAAGCTCTGAAAATTTGCAGCCTGACAATGCAGTAGAAAAGAAAAACCCATTTTTTGAGGGGAACTTCAAGCTACCTGCAGAAATTTGCATAAGTAGCAAAGAGCCTAATGTTGATTCCCAAGACGTGGGGAAAATGTCTCTAGGCCACGTCAGAGACTTTCATGGCAGTCTCTCCCATTACATGCCTGGAGGCCCAGGAGGGAAAAGTGGTTTAGTGGGCCGGGCCCAGGGTCCCCATGCTGTGTACCCTGTGTCCCAGCTGTTCCAGGTTTGACTGAAAGAGGCCAAGGTAGAGCTTGGGCTGTGGCTTTAGAGGGTGGAAGCCCCAAGCCTTGGCAGCTTCCAGATTGTGTTGAGCCTACGGGTGTACAGAAGTCAAGAATTGAGTTTGGGAACCTCTGTCTAGATTTCAGAAGATGTATGGAAACACCTGGATGCCCAGGCAAAAGTTTGCTGCAGGGATGGGGCCCTCATGTAGAACCTCTGCCAGGGCATTGCGGAAAGGAAATGTGGGGTGGGAGCCCCCACACAGAGTCTCTACTGGCACTGCCTAGTGGAGCTGTGAGAAGAGGGCCACTCTCTTCCAGACCCCAGAATAGTAGATCCACCGACAGCTTGCACTGTGCACCTGGAGAAGCCATAGACACTCGATGCCAGTCGGTGAAAGCAGCTGGGAGGGAGTCTGTACCCTGCAAAGCCACAGGGGCAAAGCTGCCCAAGACCATGGGAACCCACCTCTTGCATCAGCGTGACCTGGATGTCACGCTGATACAGGGTACATAAACATTCAGACGTCCAAAAATCCCAAGTTTAAAAAGGAAAACATTCCAGTTGAGGGACTTTGACAAAGTATATAACCAGTACTTCTCAAAACTGTAGGTCATCAAAAACAGGGAAGAGTCTGAGAAACTGTTTTAGCCTAAAGAATCCGAACAGACATTACAACTAAATGTAGTCCTTGTAGAGACCTGGAGTCAAAGGAGATCATTTTGGAGCTTTAAAATTTGACTGCCTGACTGACTTTTGGACATGCATGGGGCCCGTAACCCCTTTGTTTTGGCCAATTTCTCCCATTTGGAATGGCTGTATTTACCCAATACCTGTACTCCCATTGTATCTAGGAAGTAACCAGCTTGCTTTTGATTTTACAGGTTCATAGGCAGAAGGGACTTATCTTGTCTCAGATGAGACTTTGGACTGTGGACTTTTGGGTTAGTGCTGAAATGAGTTAAGACTTTGGGGTACTGTTGAGAAGGCATGATTGGTTTTGAAATGTGAGGACATGAGATTGGAGGGACAAGAGTGGAATGATATGGTTTGATTGTGTCCCCACCAAAATCTCAACTTGAATGGCGTCTCCCAGATTTCCCACGAGTTGTGGGAGGAACCCAGGGGGAGGTAATCGAATCATGGGCGCTGGTCTTTCCCATGCTATTCTCATGATAGTAAATAAGTCTCATGAGATCTGATAGGTTTATCAGGGGTTTCCACTTTTGCTGCTGCTTCATTTTTCTGTTGCTGCCGCTATGTAAGAAGTGTCTTTCACCTCCCGCCATGGTTCTGAGGCCTCCCCAGCCATGTGGAACTGTAAGTCCAATTAAACCTCTTTTTCTTCCCAGTCTCGAGTATGTCTTTATCAGCAGGTGAAAACGGACGAATACACCATGGGACCAGATTTTGGACTTTGGTGTGTGACAGTCCAAGGAGGACTTTGGAGTATGACAGCCATGTTACTTTCCTCTCTGACCTTAGTTTCCTCCATTGCAATAGGGAATTAATGTGGAGATTTTTAGTGTGTGCTTGGCACCCAGCAGAATCTCAGTAGATAGCAGCTATTATTAATTATGAAATAATTGTCAGCCTTAGCACATTTGGTAAGAGGTGGAGGTGAGTTATTTAGCTCTAGAGTCTGGGTCTCCTTGTGATTAGGGCAGTGCCATAACTAGCTTTGTGGCCTTGAGCAAGTCACCTAATCCCTCCTGGCTTTGGTTTCTGTCTCTGTAAAATGAGGCCACTGCACTGAATAACATCTAAGTCTTTTTAAGTGTTAGAAGTATTCAAGTGTTAGAGGTACAGGATTCGGCGGACCCTATCTCCTCTTCATGCCCGCAGCACAAATGCATGTCCCTGTTACCCCTGAGAATGTGGGGGCATTCATGAGGCTTTTTCTTCTTTGTCTTGTCCAGGACTGCACCATTCCTTCTCCCCTCTTTTTGAAGTCTGTGTGAATTTATGTACCTAGCTTGAGTTCATCCAACAAGCATTTATTAAGCACCCAGCAGTGAGTTTGACGGCTGCTGGTTCACAGTCGGATGAGTCTGATAGGGAGGGTTCAACAGTGGCTGAGTTATTGCCTGTGGAGAGCTGGGGACCAGTGTTGCATGGATGGGGATTCTGGTAAACAGATGAATGACAGTTTACCTCCGGGGAGGCAAGCAACGAGGCCCAGGGGCTCAGGGATGCAGGAAATGTGTCTCTGAGGCTGACCCTTGAGCTGTGTCTTTTAGGAAGGCGCAGTCAGAAGAAATACTAATGAATTCATTTAAAACATATAGATCTCCCCACCGCCAGTTGCAAGAGGACAAAATAATTTTATTTTCTCACTTTCTGTCTGGCCACTTGATCTCTTTCCTTCATCCAAATAATCTGTTCAGGTGTCTTCCCTTTGAAGGGCTCCCAGAGTGAAGCCTGCACAGGGGAAGAATGCTTTTTAAAGCTTTGTTTTACCCTTTCTCTTACATCCTTCTTGTCATTTTAATTAAAAGGTTTTTTAAAAAACTTTATTTTTTAGATCAGCTTTAGATTTACAGAAAAATTACATAGTGTCTATACGCCCTACAGCCATTTCTCTTATTAATCTCTCACATTACTATATTTGTCCCAATTAATGAACCAATACTGATACGTTATTCGTAGTTTACTCAGATTTCCTTAGTATTTACCTACCCTCCTTTTTTTCTTCCAGGATGCCATCCAGGATAGCACACTACATTTAGTTGTCATGTCTGTTCGGCTTCTTTAGGCTATAACAGTTTCTCAGACTTTTCCCTGTTTTTGATGACCTTGACAGTTTTGAGGAGTACTGATTACATACTTTGTAGAAAGTCCCTCACTTGGAATGTTTTCCTTTTTTCCTTTTTTAACTTGGGATTTTTGGACATGTGAATGTTTATGCATCCTGTATCAAACTCAACTCAAAAAAAAAAAAGGCTTCTTTATATTTTTAGGAAAAGAAATACTGGTTTAAACCTCTAGCAAAAACGTCAGCTGCTGCGGTTTCCCCCTAGAGCAGTGGTTCTCAATGGGAGTTGGAGGGGGCAGTTTTGTCCCTCAAGGGATATTTGGCAATGCCTGGAGACCTTTTTGTCACAACTTGGGGGAAAAGGGGTGCTGCTGGCCTCTAGAGGCCAGGGTTGCTGCTAAACATCCTACAGTGCACAGGCAATATCCCATAACAGAATTATCTGGCCTCAAATGTTGGTAGTGCCAAGGTTGAGAATCCTCATTCTAAAATGATTCTAAGAAATCTTTGTGTGATTATAATTGAAAGGGCTGGATATACTTGTGTGTGTTCTCTTGTCTGTTGTGCTTTTATGTTGCATGTATCTTCTTTGAACTCAAGCTCTGGCCTTCCAGGTGTGCTCGTCAGATACTTGGCCTGTCCTGTTAGGTACAGAATGGAAGCCTTCGTACTCCTCCAAGATGGGTCGCTCCAACCTTATGTTTTGTTAGTCTCACGGATTTTTTTTTTTCATTAGAATTAATCTTGGAGCCTGGTTTATTTAGAACGTTTCACTACTTGGCTGGGGTTATAGACTGTATTAAGTTGTGGAAAGAAGTATGAGGATTAGTTAGAAGCTTTTATAGGGTGTTGAAAGATTTATTCAAAGTTCTGGGTGGAGACCATTTACTAACCAGTCAAAAATTATTTACTGTATTCAGTGAGGACTGTGTCTACATGATGATGTAACTTAGCATGTATAAAATAAGCATAAGACATAAGGATAATAATCATTCTATATAATATATAATATTAAATACAGTAAATAGTAATAGTAAGCATAAATTCCTCAAGGAACTGCATTGGGTTAAAGACACTCTTGAGATAATTTTAAAATTAAACTAATTATTTCTCAGACTGTTTCACAGTCTTTTGAGAGATGTAGTTAAAGAGATGTAGAAAATACACGTTAAAGAAGCTTCTTTGTAGCTGGGCTTTTCAGAGCTAGCTTTGGAGCCAGTGAGTCAGAGCCTTTAAAATGAATGAATCTCCAAAATGAGTGACGGGGGGAAGTAGGTTTAGTGCTTCCCAAGTAAATTTGCGGAGGCCCCTTTTGGAGGTGATAACTCTATTTTGAGGCTCTACGGAATATACTTGGGAAGTTATAATACTATGCCTAATAAGAACATATGTTAATAATACTGAAAGATGCTTCCTTATACAACCAGAAATGTGTTTTTTCTATGCAGCAGGGATATAGAGTAATGGAGTCATAGGACACTCCCAGAATCTGGAGAAAGCTGTTTTGTCTTTATAAAATGACACATTTGCACTATTACATATAATACTTGAGCACACACAAACGATTTTGTGTATAATTTCAGGGGATTCCAGGGGCATCTTAGTGTCTTCTGATGACCCAGTGCTCATTTAGTTCTTCTGTTACTCTTTAGGAAAGTTTGAAGGATTGAGCTGTTATGCTCAATGATCCTTATGGAGGCAGAGCTCAGCATGGAGACTGTTTTCTAGATTTAAATTTGCTGCTGGGGTCAAGAAGCCTGCCTGGAATAATGATATTTTTTGGCCTGACTTTTGCTGCTGAGTGTTACGGTTTTCTGTAACTGTCATGGAGGTGGCTGACTGATCTACCAGTTGAAATCTAGAGTTCGTTTTCCCATTTCATTAGGGTATAAATTCTGGGTAGGGTAGAGAGGAAGTGAAAAGGAAATTAAATACTTTTTTTTTTTTTTTTGGCCATCTTTTGAAGGTAAGTCAAATTAAAAAATTCAGTAGTCTTCAAACTGGCACATCGGAATCACCTGGGAAGCTTGTTTAAAAATGGAAATTCTGAGGCTCTAACCCTGGAGATTCTGATTCCTAAAATATGGAGGTAAGGCTCAGGAATCTACATTTTTACAGACTGGGTTTAGAAACCAATCTTTTATTGAACTCTTAAAGACATGTGGAAACAGATATCCCCTAACCTTCAAGAGTTCTTTTGTACTTTGGCTTTCAGAAATCTGGCAGACTAGGTAGTCTAAAAACCTTTTTGTATAGAATACCCACATGCTGAAAAAAATACAAAGGACCTTCTCTTGAAGTTGTAACTGAACTCTGAGAAACTGGAGAAATCTCAAGGACTAACAATGAAGAGGAAGCCGAGGCCAGGTGTGATGGCTCAGGCCTGTCATCCCAGAGCTTTGGGAAGCTGAGGTGGGCATATCACTTGGGGACAGGAGTTTGAGACCAGCCTGGGCAACATGGTGAAACCCTGTCTCTACTAAAAATACAAAAATTGGCTGGGTGAGATGGCATGAGCCTATAGTCCCAGCCACTTGGAATGCCGAGGCATGATAATTGGCTTGAACCCACGAGGTGAAGGTTGCAGTGAGCTGAGATCACACCACTGTACTCCAGCCTGAGTAACAGATCGGGATTCTGTCTCCAAAAAAAAAAAAAAAAAAAAAAAATAGGAAGCTGAAACCAGAATGATGACCAGCCTTGAAAGTGTGACCGTTCTGGGAACATTTGTTGCCTGCTGGGAGGGAAGACTAGGCATTGGGCACGCGCACACGCGCGCGCTCTCTCTCTCTCTCTGTCTGTCTGTCAGACGGAGACTCTCCTGTAAACCTGGTGGCCATGGAGTGCTTCCTTCCATGCAGGGAGACAATAGAGAAACTTGTCTGTTTTAGTCTTTGCTCTAAGTATGTTTTCTGTGTGTTCGAGGGCAGGTTTTGGAAGTCTCCCATGACCTTGTAATCATAGGGTTGTCCTCACATGGATTTGGGTTTGAATTTATTCTTCTTATATTGTCTGACAATCTGTATGAGTCCATTCTTACATTGCTATGAAGAAATACCCAAGACTGGGTAATTTATAAAGAAAAGTGGTTTAATTGACTCACAGTTCAGCATGGCTGGGGAGGCCTTGGGAAACTTAGAATTGTGGCAGAAGGCACTTCTGCACAGGGCATCAGGAGAGAGAATGAGTGCCAGCAGGGGAAATGCCAGATGCCTATAAAACCATCAGATCTCTTGAGGTTCGCTCATTATCACAAGAACAGCATGGGGGAAGCTGCCTCCATGATTCAGTTACCTCTTCCTGCCCTTGACACATGGTGGTTATGGGGATTACAATTCAAGGTGAGATTTGGGTGGACACAGAGCCAAACCATATCACAAATCCAACTGAGAAACTGAGTGATAGTGATCTGGAACTCCTGGTAGAAGTCAATGCAAACTCTCTGGATAAATAGACCTTAAGCCCAGGCCTCCCAGGATTCTCAAGATTAGATCTGAGCTTACAATCCAAAATTTAAAAATACACAAATAAGCCACCATAAGGGAGAACCAGCAGAATCAGCAGACAGCACAATTAGTATGAGGAGGACTTAAGATACTAGAATTATTAGGTAAAGAATATATGTGGTGCTACCTAAGAATGTTTGAAACTTTTGGAGAAATAAGATGAAATGGAAAATGTGAGCAGAAAATAAGAAGCTACTAAAATGATCTGGCAGGTTTTAAAAAGAACCAAAGAGAAATTTTAGAAATTAAAGTTTTAATCTTTAAAATTAAAACTTTTGGTGGAATGGTTTTAACTTTCAGATTGGAAAAAGAAGAAAAAAGAATTAATGGTCTGGGCGATAACTCTGAGAACATTATCCAGAGTATAATATAATCAGAGATGGATATTATGAAAGCAGTTGACAGACTGATAGTGTGAGATGTCAAACATATGTCTAATTGGAGTTCCAGCAGGAGACATTGGGAAATGGGGGAGAGAAAATATTCAAAGAAAAAATTGCTGAAAAATTTCCAAAACAAATGAAAGACAGAATCCTGAAACTTAGAATGCAAAGCAAATCCCAAGCAGGATGAATAAGAAGTAATATATACAAAAGACAAAGAGAAGACCATAAAAGTAGCCAAAAAGACCCAAAGGCATAGTAGTTAAGAATATAGACCATGGAGCAAGCGTATCTGGGATCAAATCCTAACTTCATCATTTATAAGCCATGTGACCTTGGGCAAATGATGTCTATGTGTCTCAGTTTCCTTATATGTAAAAAGGGGCTAACAATAATACCTGTCTCTGAGGATTGGTAGGTTTAAATGAGTTAATGTACGTAAAGTTTTTTAAATAGTGCCTGTTGCGTAATATGTGCCTTGTAAATGTCAACCACGATTATTGATGGTATTATTACCACAAAGGACTGGGAGACTGATAGACTTTTGAACAGTGGTAGCAGACCCTTCAAGACAGTAGATCACTTCAAAGTCTGACAGAAAAATGTCAGTTTAGAATTGTATATCTAGTTCAATCATCATTTAAGAAAGAATGTGAAGACACTTTTTTTTTTTTTTAATTAAAAGCTAAGAGCTTTACCATCAAGGAACTCACTAAAGGAACTTCTAAAGGATGTACATGTGTCAGGAAAAAAAAATTTTCCAAAGGTCTTAGATGCAAGTGAAAATGGAGAAAAAAGAAATTGGTAGACATGTGAATAAATCTAAACAAATATTGACAATGTTGAAATCAATCCAAAAGTGGGTAGGAGAGAAGGTAAAAGACACAGAAAAAGCAAGAAATAGTATAGAATGTGATGGGGAAAGTAATTCCAAATATATTAATTATCATGATAACCTCAGATTAAAAGATTGTCAGATCAGATACAAGAAACAGTCCAGCTGGATGCTGTTTATAAGAGATATACTCCAAAACAAAGATGTAGAAAGGTTGAGTTTAATAGAATGGGAAAAGATATCTTGGGTAAATGGTAACCAAAGAAAACCAGCAAGTTATTAATATCAGACAAATATTGAAATGATGTTAAAGGGAAATACATACTATTAACTGTAAGAAAGGTTGCAAACCACAGTTCATGGGCCAGTTGTAGCCTGGTGTCTCTTTTTGTGTATTAAGTTTTATTGGAATATAGCCACACCCATTTGTTTCTGGTTCTCCTGGATGTTAGAGGTGAGTAGTTGCAACAGAGACTATGCAGATCCCCAAATATTTAACTGGCCCTTTATAGAAAACGTGTTATCTGCTGAAGTAGAACTACAGAAATATACCTACATGGGTGACTCTCACAAGAATAATTTTGAGTAAAAAGAAAAAAGCAAGTTGCAGATATCTACCAATTATAAAAGGTTTTTAAAACACATAAAAATACTATCGATTACTTGTAGGGACACACATGTATGTGGTAAAAGTCTAGAGGAATGCAGAAGAGGCCGGTTGTAGTAGCTCACGCTTGTAATCCCAGCACTTTGGAAGGCTGAGGTGGGTGGATCACTTGAGGCCAGGAGTTGAAGACCAGCCTGGCCAGCATGGTGAAACCCCATCTCTACTAAAAATACAAAAATTAGCCGGGCATGGTGGCGCATACCTGTAATCCCAGCTACTCGGGAGGCCAAGGCAGGAAGATCACTTGAACCCGGGTGGCGGGGTGTTGCAGTGAGCTGTGATCATGCCACTACACTCCAGCCTGGACAACAGAGTGAGACTCCGTCTCCAAAAAAAAAAAAAAAAAAAAAAAAAAAAAGATAAAAAAAAGCAAGAGAGTGGTAAACACCAAAATCTGGGTAGTGGTTATGTCAGAGGCAGGAGGATCCTGCAGATGAGGGTGGAAGGGATTTTATATCCCACTTGGATGGTAGGAATGTGGGTGTTCTTTGTATTATCTTTACTTTTCTTTATGTGTTAGAAATAGCAGGATACATTCTTTAAAAGTCTTCCCCATAGTTTAGGTGTATGATGTTGATCCTGTGGCCATACAAGAAAATAGTAAAAAGTTTTAAGGGAGAAATGTGCCACATCATAATTTTCACATTTTCAGATAGGAAACAAATGCCTAAAATAGGAAAACCTAAGATTCTGGCAAGTGGAGGGGCCTCTGGAGGTCATAGAGTTCAGTCCTCTGCTGGAAGAAGAAATCCCTTTTTCCATAGACTTTATTAGTGGCCATCTGGCATCTGCTTGAGCTTGTGTGATCACAAGGCTGCCCATTTTATTTTGGATTGCTGAGTCACAGAGAGTACTTCTGATTCTCCTTCCATATGATAGTTGCTTAAATATGAAGATGGTGATCATGCATCATCACTGCAACTTGCATTTGATTTGATCATTTTGGAAGCTCAACTTTGATTTCACTCTAGTTTGTCACTATCCCTTTGAAAGTGAACCATTTGTTCCCGACCTGTGGTCTGACTGGTTTGTGGTGGAGGGAAGCAACCGGCTCTTCCTTGGTGAACAAACACTGTACTTCTGTAACTTTAAGAGTTAATTCATGTTCAGTTTATGGCCAGCCAAATCCTGACTTTGTCCTTCTTGTATTGACGTGATGTAATTTTAGAGAAGGAAAACAAAAGCTTTAAAAAAATCTTCTTTGCAAATAAGTACTTAGAAGACAATGATAGAATTCTATTATTTTTTAAAAGTCAAATACTACATGTTATAGCTAGGAGAGTGCAGAGAGAAAGAGAGTCTAGCTGATGGATCAAACTGGGTTTTATAGGAAATTTTTATACTTTAAAGGATTAGTCCTTGGTTTGAGTAACTCTTTCATTTTACTAGGGCTTTGAGGAAATGTTTCATGCCAAGTGAATTGATAAGATACTGTTTTATAAACCTGAATATAATTTTAATTTGTGTTTAGAGATGCAACTCTCTGCGTAGATTGTAATATTTTGTTCTCATTTGAGCAGAAAAATCGACTTGAGAAGCACTACTAGTGAATATTAATCCTTAGCTAGGTAGCAGACCTTTCAAACATTTTGCCCTCAGTATTCTTTTATACACTTTAAATTACTGAAGATCCTAGTTTCTGTTGATACATTAGTCTCAAGTAGACTTTTGAAGAATGTATTCTGCTATTATATTGACAGTGATTGTATTGGAAATTAAAACCCAGAGAATTGTAAGATATGTATTTATTGATTCATTTAATTAATTTATTTTTTGAGACTCTGTCTCCCAGGCTGAAGTGCAATGGTGCAATCACGGCTCACTGCAACCTCCATCTCCTGGGTTCAAGCACTTCTCCTGCCTCAGCTTCCCGAGTAGCTGGGATTACAGGTGTGTGCCACTACACCCAGCTAATTTTTTGTATTTTTAGTAGAGACAGTTTCACCATGTTGGCCAGGCTGGTCTGGAACTCCTGACCTCAGGTGATCCACCTGTCTTGGCCTCCCAAAGTGCTGGGATTACAGGTGTGAGTCACTGTGCCCAGGCATATGTATTTATTGATTCATTAAAAATACCAGTCTGTTACCTGTTAACATAAATGGCATGCTTTTTATGAAAAATGACTGTTTTCCAAAATAAAAGAAATTTAGAAGAATATCATGGTTTTATATTTGTGCAAAGTTCTGTGATGTCTGGATTAATAGATTCTCAAATCTGATTCTGTCTATTGCAGTATCCTCTGGCAAAAGAGGTGAGAGTGAAAAAGGCAGATTGTCTCTGTATTTAATTTTCATTGCTTCTGTAACAAATTACCACAAATTAGTGATTGACAACAGTACAATATATTGTCTTCATAGTTCTGGAAGTTAAAAGTCTGAAATAGATCTCACTGGGGTAGAATCAAGCTGTTGCAGTACTGCATTTCTTTCTGGAGGTTCTGGGGGTGACAATTTTCTTAAGCTTTTCAGTTTCTAGAGGCTCCCCACATTGTTTGTAGCTCCTTGCATTTTCAAAGCCAGCAATGGCTTTCTGAGTCTTTCTCAAATCACATCTCTCTCACACTGAATCTTCTGCCCTCCTTTTCCACACTTAAGGACCCTTGTGATTCCATTGGGTCCACCTGGATAATCCAGGCTAATAACTTTTTTTTTTTTTTTTTTTGAGACGGAGTCTCGCTCTGTCGCCCAGGCTGGAGTGCAGTGGCGGGATCTCAGCTCACTGCAAGCTCCGCCTCCTGGGTTCACGCCATTCTCCTGCCTCAGCCTCCAGAGTAGCTGGGACTACAGGCGCCCGCCACCTCGCCCGGCTAGTTTTTTGTATTTTTTAGTAGAGACGGGGTTTCACCGGGTTAGCCAGGATGGTCTCGATCTCCTGACCTTGTGATCCGCCCGTCTCGGCCTCCCAAAGTGCTGGGATTACAGGCTTGAGCCACCGCGCCCGGCCCAGGCTAATAACTTTATTTGAAAGTCAGCTGATACCAATCTTAATCCATCTGCAACCTTAATTCTCCCTTGCCATGTAAGGTAACATATTCACAGGTTCTAGGGATTAGGACATGGACATCTTTGGAGAGCCATTATTCTGTCTGCCACATCTTAACTATATTATGAGAATAGTTTTGACCTCAAAGATTCCCTGGAGAGGAGGTCGGGGAGATTTCCCAGATTATGATGGTAACTACTGATCTAGGAAAAATTATCTGTTGAATGAATGAATAGAAAAAAGAAGGGACTGACAGTTATGAAGCACCTACTTTCAGCCAAGCACTGTGCCAAACATTTGACCTGCATTGTAATGTTTAATGGCTGTGTGACTTTGGGCCAAGTACTTTACTTCTTAGCCTTATTTTTTACCCCATCTGCATATGAGGGATTGTGGTATCCACTTCATTGAGTTCTTGGGACATTAATTGAGGTGATGAATGAGAAGTGCCTGGTGCACAGCATGTGGATGGCATTTATATAGGCACTTATATTTTTTTCTACTTCCTGCATACTCTAATGAAACATTTTTGAGATTGCCTATTTTTTGATCGTTTGACTTGGCTCTCTTCTTTTCGACAGGGTCTTGCTCTGTTACCCAGGTTACAGTGCAGTGGCACAGTCAAGCTCACTGCAGCCTTGAATGCCTGGGCTCAAGGGATCCTTCCATCTCAGCCTCCCGATTAGCTACCTGTGCCTGGCTAATTTAAAATTTTTTTGTAGAGACAGAGTTTTGATTTGCTCCACAGGCTGGTCTTGAACTCCTGGCTTCAAGCCATCCTTCTGCCTTGGCCTCCCAAAGTGTTGGGATTGTAAGTGTGAGCCACTGTCCTGTGCACAGTTTTCTTTTTCTAAGGACTTTTTCCCTTGAAGCTGAATGTACTTTTCTTTTTGATCAGTTCTGTTGATTTTTTAAAGATTTTATTTTTAAAGATTAGGTTGTCATTAAACCATTACTGTATTTAATTTTATTTCAAATGTAGTTGTGTGTAGTTTTATTTTTGTAACTTCGGGAAGTGTGATGGATTTCTGTGGAGTAGTCAGAATTACAGATATTACTTACAGGGTAATAAGGGGTATAATTTTAACTTTTGGTGGGAGTAGTGTAAATGTCATGTGCATTATTAATTAGTTGGATGAGTAATTCTATTTGTCATGGATTACTTCTCCTTGGAGACAATGCAAAATATGTAAACGAATGGAAAAATGAGTGTTTCTTCTTAGATTATCAGACACAATAAAAGTGACTCTTGAATTGCCTCTTCCCAGGGGGTATGCCCAGCCCCATGCCAGGTTCCTCTGTCTTGCATCAGTGTGATGTTTGGTGGTCTTCCCCATTGCCTGTGATATTGTTCTGTATTTATAATCCCCTGTGCAGTGTCTGGCACATTGTAGGTATGGTAAATGCTTATTGAAATGGATTTCCTATGGGTCTAGTAAATGGGAAAACCAGTTTACAAGGATACTACATGTTGTATGATCTCATTGATGTAAAATTCTAGCAAATGTGAAGGAATCTGACCAAAAGAAAATGAGTAGTGGCTTGGGGATGGTTAGGGGTGGAGGGAGGGTGGGCTAGAATTTAAGGGAATGTGAGGAAAGGTTACGGGGTGTTAGATGCTCATTGCCTTGATTGTGATGATGGCATCACAGATGTCTCTGCAGTATATGTCAAACCCCATCAAACTGTATACTTTATGTGCAGTTTATTATATTGCATCTCAATAAAAATATAAAGTGAAAATACAGAAGAGAAGGACTCTAGTTTAGCCTGGCTTGAGACCGGTACCCACCTCAGGAGTGGCCCAGCATGTTCTGTCAGGTGTTGTGCCCTGGACCAGCAGCTGTGACTGGAGGGGCAGGTCCTAGAAGAAACTGGGGAAGAGTCACTTCTTATATAAGGATTGGAGCATACTGGGCAGGTAATCCTATCAGTGTTCACTTTCACTGTGGAAAGGATACCTTGGGCATTTTGTTTCATCTCGACATGTGCCATTGGACTATTGCAGAGGTAAAAATGACTTAAAACCGAGTGGTTATTGGAGATACTGGAGAAAACAGTTTCTGGCTAAAAATTTACATCTCTTTAAGGTCTAGCAGTTACACACTCCTAAGAATTGTCATCTCAACCTTGGCCTTCAAAGTCACGTTTCTGTTCAACTGTTTCCTTTATTGTAATGAATTATTAGCAGAAAGGATATTAAGTGGACACAACTATATCAAATAACATTTGTTGGCACTAAGTGTAACATACCAAAACATAAAAAATTGTGAAATTGCATTATGATCAACTTGTTCCCTAGCATATCAGAAGAGATTCACATTTTTCAACCATTAATAGCAGAACTGTGCCTAGCCTGGCTGGACAGAAGGAAGCTGGAACTTGGTGAAAGTTGCTAAGAGATAAATCACCTGAATTAGGGTGTCTTTTTCTTGTAGTTTTTATAGTTACAGATGTGAAGTTTAAAAGTTTAAAACAGGACCTGAGTTCACCTGTAATGAGATAATGGAAAAGGTAAATACTGCCTCAATGTAGACGCAAAAAATTGCCTATGCGTATTTTCACATTTCCAATTCATAGGTATACTTTTAAAAGAAATTTTGAAACCTTGATGTTTTCAGTCTACATGTGAACTTTTAAAGGAGAATTTGAAGCCATGTTAAATAAATATGAGATCTTAAAGTATTTGGAATATCTGTGAGTATTTTTGAAGTATGTGAATATTATGAAATATAAACAGAAGTTGAGATTTGGTCCAATTAGGGAAAAACAAATAAACACCCAAAAAACAAAAAAAAATGCTTTTTCTTGATTTAGGAACATAGAAATAGATATTTAAAATGTGACCTTGAGCTGTTAATTTCATCTTCATTTTCCTCTGTGAAATGGGTGTAATTGTGTCTTGCATTAAGTGAGGTCATGTACATTGCTTCATATAATGCCTGGTATATAAGAAATGCACATAATTATTATTCACTGGATTAACTTTTTGGTTGAGCACTGGGGAGAGTTACAGAAAGCTTCTTGGTACATGGAGGGTGGCGGAGAATGGAGACTTTTTCTGTTTTTGTGTGTTTTTTTTTTTGTAGCTTCTAAAATTCTCCAGGAAAATTTTCTCCTCTTCCATTTCTTCTTCAGGGACTTTTGATCTGTATATTCTTTTTTTTCTAGAAAAACAGCTTGAAATCTAGGACATATACCGAAAAGAAAAATCATAACTAACTAAAGAAAAATGCCATCTTAGTGTCTCTGGGATTGTGATTTGCTTTATCAATACAATTGAACTTTTAAGGATTTTCAAGTGTGTCTCACCTTTTCTGATTATATTCTTTTTTTTTTTTTTTTTTTTTTTTTGAGACGGAGTCTCGCTCTGTCACCCAGGCTGGAGTGCAGTGGCCGGATCTCAGCTCACTGCAAGCTCCGCCTCCCGGGTTCACGCCATTCTCCTGCCTCAGCCTCCCGAGTAGCTGGGACTACAGGCGCCTGCCACCTCGCCCGGCTAAGTTTTTTTTTTTTGTATTTTTTTTTTTAGTAGAGACGGGGTTTCACTGTGTTAGCCAGGATAGTCTCGATCTCCTGACCTCGTGATCCGCCCGTCTCGGCCTCCCAAAGTGCTGGGATTACAGGCTTGAGCCACCGCGCCCGGCCTTTTCTGATTATATTCTTGTTAACACACTTGGGTTTCTGAGTACAAATATCTGAGATGTACATTTGGGCCTCCTGATGGAGCATGTTTTCCCCCAGTTTTTGCTTTATTAATATCAATGTAACAAAATCTTTGCATATAGATCTTTACCTATATCTCTATTTCCTTAGCATAGATTCCTAGAAAGGATTACTGGGTCAAAGGGTATGAATATTTTTAACAGACTCTTGATATGTATTGCCAAGCTGTTTTCTAGAAAGCTTGTTCTGATTTATACTCTTAAACAGCTAGGAGTCAAGCTGACCAGGTCCTGGCACAAGGTTCCGTTATTACAGACAAATCAAGAATAGAGCACCCCCAAAACAGCACACACAGATAGCACTACCACTAGCAGGAACACTGCTGCAACCTGACAAGAGGAAAATGACTTCTTACTTTATTTCTTAGCCAAATAACGCATGCTTACTATAGAAAACCATGTAAATGAAATAAAGACAGTAGAGACATTTGTAATTCCACCTGTTGAGACACCTACTGTTAACTGTGTTTACTTGTTTTAATTTGCTTTTTTTTGGTAATTCGAGTGGTTGAACGTTTAGTTTACCAACTATTTCCTTTTGTATGGATTTTTAAAATATTAAGAATACTAGACCATTGCTGTTTGTCTTTTCAATTTTTTGGTCTAATATACTCAACTCTTTTCCCAAATTGTTGTTTTGATATTGTTAGATGCACAGGTGTTAAAAAATCTTATGTTGCAAATCTGTCAGTAGTTTTCTTTGTGATTTATTCTGTTGCTTTTTTTTTTTTTTTAACATTTGGAAAGTTATGTTTTATTCAGAGATGAAATAAATGGTGATCTATATATTCTTGTTTTTAATGTTAAAAAATTTTAAACTCTGGCTCACATGGTGTTTCCTTTTCTACCTTTTTAATGTTTGAAATTTTTAAACTCTTACTCACATGGTGTTTGTTTTACAGCATAATTTGAAGGAAAGTCTTACTTGACATTCTTTTCACATAGCTGTTTGGTGTTTATGCATACACATTAGACAAAGACAGAATATTCCAGGCAGATGTAACTCTGGTCAGTATTCAACCACAGCATATGTTGGAGAACACAGAGCAGTGGATGACCCATCTTGTTGAAAGTAGGGCATGGGAAGGAGAATTTAATATTGGAGAAATGGATTAAAGTATACATTGGGAATGCCTTTGATACCAGATTAAAAAGTTAAAATTTATTGTCAGAAGTTTGAATGGCTGAATTTTCTTAAAACAAACCTTTAGTAGAATTCGTTCGGATGTAAGCAATAGAAAACTTAACTCTTTCCCGTTGGCATCTTTTCTAGGTTCCTAGCAGTGGCCCTTTACATCTCCAAATTTACGTTCTCTTAAATCTACCTTTGGAAGAAAAGAATGCCTCCTCCCTCAAATTCCCTTACAAATCCAGCAATTGACTCGATTGGACTTATTGGTTCACTTTGGCTGTAGAGAAAGTATGATGATTGGCTAGAGGGGATCCTATGTCTGCCTCAAACTAGTCAGCATTGGTAAGGGAATTCAGGTACCCTGTTAGGCCAGGCCTGGGTTACATGCCCTCCTTCTGGAGTCAGGAATGGAACCCCATGAGACCATACAGTCTGAATGTTGGGGAAGAGAGATTTCCCAACAAAATCATGGTGTTGAAGGTTTATCAGTCAGGATAGGCTAGGTTATGCTGCAGCAACAAACAACACCAAAATCCCAGTGGTTTATTACAGACAGCTGTAACAAAGCCTATTTCTCACTCATGCAGAGTCTACTGGGGGACCCCCACAACTCTGCAGGGCAGGGTAGTCAACTCCATGTGTTGGCTTAGCCTTCCATCCTCCTCCTAATCTTGTAGTGTTTGTATCACATCTCCATGATAGGCATGGTAGGGGAAGGGAGTGTGCACTGCTCTAGAAGTGACACATGTCTCTTATGCCTGTGATCTGTTGTGACCACAGCTGGCCAGAGTCAGGGGTGAGGCATGGAGGGAGGATTGTGATCCTCCCCACGTACCTGGAAAGTGGAGCCAACTGGATGGGAGTAAGTATGAGATGGCACAGCTGCACTGAAGGGGCCCAGACACCCAGTGCCCACAGCCATCGCTTACCATAGGCAGCCTTTGGGACCTCGGTTTTTCAGGTCCATCCTTTGCACCCTCCTGTCTTTATCTGACTGGTTCCTGGGATAATGATGAGAGCAAGTAATGCATTTGGTAAACTTTTAGAGCTCTCCAGTGCTGTGTGCCTAAGGTGCATCATATTTTTTAAAACATTAAGAATAATCATTGACATCAATCAGGCCATGAATTTCTGCTCGGTGTTGTCTCCACACACTACTTGACAGCTTTGCCAAGCTCTAGGCCTGTACTAAGGGAGAGACATTTAGCATTTATGAGCATTAAAGAAGACAAAGTACTTGGCAAAATTGTACCTTCCAAGCTCACATCTTTACACAGCTTAAAAATGTTTCCTTGAATAAGTGGAAAGTATCTGACTTCTGTACCAGAATGAGGTTCTGCCTTCTTTCATATTCTCTCTCTCTCAATAGTAATGATAAAATTTAGACAAGAATTTTCTGTGGTGGCCTTAAAAAAGCAAAACAAAATGGAGCAGCCACTGTGGAAAACAGTAGGGCAGTTCCTAAAACAATGAAAAACAGGATTACCATATGAGTCAGGAATTCCACTTCTAGGTGTTCACCCAAAAAGACTGAAAACGAGGATTTGGACAGATATTTGTGTGTTCATAGCAGCATTATTCATAACAGCTGGAAGGTGGAAGCAACCCGACGGCCTGGGGATTGATAAATGGATAAACAAAAGGCGGTTTATATCTACAATGGACTGTGCAGCCTTCAAAAGGAGAGACTGACATATGCTACACCGTGGATGAACCTTGAGGTCATTATGCAAAAAGACAAAGACTGTGTGACTCCACTTCTATGAGGTTCCTAGAATAGTCAGATTCATAGAGACAGGAAGTGGAGCAGTAGTTGCTGGGAAAGCTGGGGTGAATGGGGAATTGTTTAATGGGTACAGAGTTTCAGTTTTGCAAGAAGAAAAGAATTCCAGAGCTGGATGGTGGCGATGGTTGCACAAGGTGAATGTACTTAATGCCACTGAATTGCACTCTTAGAAATGGCTAACATGGTAAACTTTATGTAATGTATATTTTGCCACAATAAAAAACACAAAAAGCCAGAACCAAAACAGAAAGCTTACCAGTTTTTCCTATAGGTTGTTCACCACATTTCCCAGTGTTCTGTGGGATAAGCAGACGAAAAGCTGGAAGCTGCTGAAAACTGGAAGTGCCAGGGGCCTCCCAGCTTGCCACACTGTGTGCTGGAGGGTGCACAGCTCCCAGCTCAGAGTGGCTTGCATTGGAACTGAGTTTTGCTCAAGCTCTGGCCACAGCAACAGAACTGTCTCTCCATTTGTTTGTACTGATTGTATAGCCTTGCTGTCATCATCCATTATGTACAAAGGAATTCACTTTCTAAATTGGTGCCCACTCTGGTTTCTCCTTTGAGAAAGTACGTAAGTGACTAGTCAAGAGGTATTCGGTTTATACTTCAGAGTCTAAAGTTTAGCCAGACTATTTCTCTTTTGTGAGTGGTTGGCATTCTTTTCTTTTGCTTTGTAATTATTCATGTTTGTTCTTAACTTTTCTTCCTAAAGTTTGCACAGGGTGCCAAGATCCCTTTGAGATGCTGCTCCTCGTGTTCGAGGATGACACCTTAAACATCCAGGCTTTCAGGTGATGGTGTCATGTGATGTACGTGTCTCAGGCTTTCACTCCCGCAGGGGAATTCCCATGCAGCTTTTGGATGATTTTCTATCATAGTAGTCTTTCCTTGAGGGCTTCGCGTAGTCTTCTCAGGTAGCAGGAAGGGAGGGAGACTCTCTTGCCAGCACCATTTCTAAATATAAACTTCTAATTAAGCAGGCTGTTCGAACCTCCCTCGGAAAGGTCATTTGTGAAAGTGGAGCTTTTGGTCACTCTGTAAGCGATCCCACTTCACTTGCATCATATGGACGATGCCATGCGGTCATATTCAGAAAATATCATCAGCAATGGCCCATTGATTTATGTAAGGCCAGAAGATCTTCGGTATTAGATATCAAAGAGCTTGGGTCTGCCAGCTTCTCCTCTTCCCTAGGACCAGTTCTTGTGAACTTCCTGCCTCTAAGTTTCTTAAATGTCTATAACAGATATGTCTTATTGGCAAAAGAAAAATGAAAGCCATGGTTCTTGTGGCCGGGTGCGGTGGCTCACGCCCGTAACTCCAACACTTTGGGAGGTGGAGGCAGGCAGATCACCTGAGGTCAGGAGTTTGAGACTAGCCTGGCCAACATGGTGAAAACCCTGTCTCTACTAAAAATACAAAAATTAGCCGGGCATGGTGATGTATACCTGTAATCTCAGCTACTTGGGAGGCAGAGGCAGGAGAATTCCTTGAACTTGGGAGGTGGAGGTTGCAGTGAACCGACATTGTACCACTGTACTCCAGCCTGGGTGACAGAGTGAGACTTCATCTTAAAAAAAAAAAAAAAAAAGCCATGGTTGTTGTCTCATTGATTTTGATGAAAGAAAAACGAATGAAGAAATGGAATTGTTAGTGAATTGACTGTTCGGGTTTTCAATAGGCTCAGTCACATCTAGATTGTCAGTGTGAGTGAAATTAATTTATTGATTTCTATATGTGCCTTCACAGTGACCTGGAAATTCTGTGTAGAGATATAAAGGCTTGGTTTTAATAAACTAGGTGCAATGTGGGAACTTAATTGGGAGCCATGAATAGGGTTAGGGGATGAACCCCATGAAATTTTCTGCAAAATCTGCACGTGCATGGAGAGGATTCCATGGCTTCTGTTAGGTTTTGAAAGGGATTCAGATCTCAAAGCTGTTAAGGAGCCTTGTGAAATGCTCAGAATACCTCACTGTGGCTGGGTTGGTCCCTGACTGGGGCCTCAGTGCCCTGATTAGAGCTGTTACTATGCAAGCGGAATGCTTCTTGAACGTTTCAGGTGGCTCTTGAGAGTGAATGTGGATACTACGTGCCATTCATAGTCAGAAAGAAGTGAGCAGAAAGGAAAGGGAAAGCCCAGAAATGATGGATTGACTTTATTTTATTTTAGGAAAAAATGCACCTGAAAGGGAGTTAAGAACATAGATTCTGGAGCCAAACTTCCCAGGTTCAAATCCCAACCCTGCCATGTGGTTCTGGTGTATCCTTAGCAAATAAAGTAATTTCCATGCGTCTCTAGTGTCTTTGTTTGTGAAATGGGGATAAAGTAGTATTTGCTTCCTAAGGTTGTGGGAAGGATTAAATGAGAGAATGTAAAGTCTTCTTGATACCATGTAGTAAATGGTAAGTGCTTAATAAATATTAGCTGTTATAATAGAGTCAGGTGGTTGTCCTTAGTAATGTGAGAAGTAGTAAAATATGGACAGTTCAGGTTTTATGTACATGTACCTATCTGCAAAAAATCACCTGCCTTCAGCATTTGTCTGCCTGTGAGCTATTTCAAGAAAATTTTGGTGCATAAACATCATAAAAGGTGAAAAAAACACTGTCATATATAATTTTGGCAAAATAGGATAGTCCGTGTTTTTGTCATAAAATATTGGATGATTGTGTTCATCCTGTTAAATGGTTAACCAGATGAGAATATCACATTTTTTTTTTTTTTAATCTTTTGAAATATATTGCTCAGTCTTTGATCCTGAATTTCATCTAGGATATGGTCATGGAGGCCTCATCATCTGAGACGTCACCCTTATGGTTGGTTTCACCGTCATCACTAGGCCGTAGAGAACTGCTGTCTCTCTCTGCATTCACCTCCTGGCACATCTGATAACTGCGAGATGTCTTCTCCTGTCAGCTTTGTTTTTGCTGTTACGGATGGAAAATGAAAAACTGATTTCTCAACAGTGTTCCATGAAAGCAAAAAAAAAAAAAAGACTGCAAAGATGGTGTTTTCAGACTTCTTTTATACCTTCTTGAAGGTGATGCAGTTCTTTGCGCAATGCCATGAGAACTGAAGGATGATGTCATAGTGATGACTTATTTCACTATTGCACTATCTTAAGTGATTTCTTATTCTCCTGCTTTCTTATTTTAGTCTTTTAAAAAATCATAGGTGGCGGCCGGGCACAGAGGCTCAAGTCTGTAATCCCAGCACTTTGGGAGGCCGAGATGGGCGGATCACGAGGTCAAGAGATCCAGACCATCCTAGCTAGCACGGTGAAACCCCGTCTCTACTAAAAAAATACAAAAAACTAGCTGGGCGTGGTGGCGGGTGCTTGTAGTCCCAGCTACTTGGAGGCTGAGGCAGGAGAATGGCGTAAACCCGGGAGGCGGAGCTTGCAGTGAGCTGAGATCCGGCCACTGCGCTCCAGCCTGGGCGATAGAGCGAGACTCCATCTCAAAAAAAAAAAAAATCATAGGTGGCAATAATTGAGAGATAATGATGAAATAATTCTAATAGTAAAGTATTTCAGCATATTGGAAAAATAAGATCACCAACATCCCCTATTGCATCTTTGATTTTTTAAAAGGGTCCAGTGGACTCATGGAAATTGTAAGGTAAAATGAATTTTTGAAAGGCTTCCAAGAAAAAAATAGAAATCATGAAGTAGCAATCCTTACAAATAGTTAGAACTGCTCAAAAAAGAAACCCAAACCTAACATCCAGTGGACCCTGATGGTAGAAGGTAGTCACACGTCTACAAACCCATCTGAAGGAAATCATCTGAAAGGCGAAGATTAACACATGAAGATGCTCATTGCAATGTTATTTTTATTAAATAGGAAAAAACTTAAATGTGTAACTTAGAGTATGGGCTGAACATCCCTGATCTGAAAATCTAAAATCCACAGTGCTCCAAATCTCAAATTTTTGCATGCTGACATGATGCTCCAAGGAAACACTCATTGGAGCATTTTGAATTTCAGACTTTTGGATTAGGGAGCCACGATCGGTAGGTATAATGCAAACATTCCAAAATACAAAAAAATCCGATATCCAAAATGGTTCTGTTCCCAAACGTTTTGGATAAGGGATGCTCAACCTGTAGTAGGTTAACTATGGCACACCAATATGTATGTCAAAGTCTCATGTAATAGTTTATTTCAAAAAGTATAGGCTCATGATTGAATATTAAATTTAGTGAGCTCAATGCAAACCTGTATATATAGTGTGAGGTTAGCTATCCAAAATATATACATAGAAAAATGTTGGCAGCAAATACATAAAATGTCAGTAGTTTTTTTCTGGGTGGTGAGATGACGTATGATATTTAGATTTGGTTAACTATACTTTTACTTTCCAAAATCTGCAACATGTATTTTTTAAACAAATCCTTTTTGTGATGTTGAAGCAAATGTTCATTTTTGGTAGCAAATGTTCTTTTATTGAGAAATAATTTATATATCATACAATTTACCCTTTTAGAGTCTCCCATTCAGTGGTTTTTAGTACTTTCACAAGAGTGTTCAACCATCACCATTGGCCAGGTACAGAGGCGCATGCCTGTAATCTCAGTACTTTGGGAGGCTGAGGTGCATGGGTTGTTCCTGAGCCTAGGAGTTTGAGACCAGCCTTGGCAACACAGGGAGACTCTGTCTCTACAAAAAGTACAAAAATTAGTAGGGTGTGATGGTCTGCGCCTGTAGTCCCAGCAACTCAGGAAGCTGAGGTGGGAGGATCGCTTGAGCCCTAGAGATTGAGGCTGCAGTGAGCTGTGATGGTGCCACTGCACTCCAGTCTGGTTAACCGAGTGAGACCTCATCTCAATCCCCCAAAACCATCACCACCATCAATTTCAGAACATTTTCATCACCACAAAAAGAAATTCTGTGCCCATTAGCAGTCAGCGGTCCTAGGCAACCATGAATCTCCTTTCTGTGCCTATGGATTTGTCATTTCTGTACGTTTCATATGAATAGGATCATGCAACATGTGGTCCTTTGTGGCTGGCTTCCTTCACCAGCATGTTTTCAAGGTGAAGCAAATCTCTTTTGTAGTCTAGTTTACTCCTTTTTTTTTCTTTAGAAATCATACTAACCCTTATTTATTATGTAATATAATGTATTTTTTTTCTTTATTTCCAGAATTGGTTCCTTCCATTATGAGCAACTTGTTGAATCCAGATGCCATTTTCTCAAACAATGAAATGAGCCTGTCAGACATTGAAATCTATGGCTTCGATTATGATTACACCTTGGTGTTTTATTCAAAGCACCTCCACACGCTGATATTTAATGCTGCACGGGACCTTCTCATCAATGAACACCGGGTAAGATCAGAGGGACATTTCAGCTTCTCCCTCCCCTTTTCCCCTTAGAACAGCCTTGAGCTGACATGACCCCATGTCTGCCACAGAGAAGTCATTTAATAAATTGTTGCTGAATGAATAAGTAGATTTTGTTGCCTTCCACATAACTCTTACCTGGAAGATGATAGTTTTTTTAAAAAAAGTCTTTAGATGTCTTTTGGCAAAAGGCCTTCCCAAGATGTGCATTAATGGAGATTTGGCTGTAGATATTTACACTCTCGTCTTTCACGGAACGACACGGTGTCTCCTGGAGCTTGATGAATTGGCAGCCTGCCTGTTGAATTCTGGTTAGGAGGAATTCCTCAAATGTTAGGAGATGTTTTACCTTCAACACCCATTTGAATTGCTAAGAGCAAAGCATATTTGAATGTCTTTCTTCTGATACGTAGTATTGTTGAGAGTTTTAATGAGGAAGGAAAAAAGAAAATATGCAACCCTATCATTTTTTTCTCTAGTCTGATTTGAGTACACATTTCAGGAAGCAGGATAAGAAGTGTTCTCAGAAGTCTTGTGGGCCATACCCTTTGAGACCTCCCCTGGGAAGTACAGCTCAGATCTCCATCTCAGACAGGTGCACGTTGCCCTAGGAAGTGGTTCTGATTTTTGGGAAGTTCTTCCATGGGTTGAACAATTCTGCCTTCATACAGCTCTCACCATTGACCTCTTTTCTTCCTTGATTTATTGCTTCACATGTTTCTTAAGCCTCCTTGTGCCAAGCCCTGCAATACAAGCTGAGAAGATAAAGATGAGTAGGAGACAGGCATTACCCATAAAAAACCAACAGCCCAGTGCGGTTGTCGGTCACGTGGGCAGATCAGTTATGCAGCCTCCTAGTGGAGGTCTCCTTAGACATCGATTGTGTCTGACTGTGATGGTTAGAACAACTTTCTCTGCCTGAGGGAATTGGGGAAGCAAAGAAGGTGATATTTCAGTCAAATATTGAAGGAGTTCGCAGCAAAGGAGGGCTGAGGGTGGGTATGAGTAACTTCTAACCCCAAATTATATAAACTACTATTTTATATTTAACTGTTCGAGTACCAGACATATAATGAGCTAGTGTTGTATAGACCAGCCATTATGCCCTCCAAGACTTTTCCCAAGTTGATTGTTCTTAGCTCTTTTAACCGTTCTCATTTGTCCTCTTTTCTTTTCGTCATCCTAGTCATCTTTCTTTGTGTGTGCTCTGGTTTGTTTCTCTTAAATGTGAGGACTTGAAGATGTTACCCCAGGTGGGGTCCGGCTAGAGTGGAATAGAAGGAAACCATCACCTCCCTTATTCTGGATGCCATATTTTTATTAATGCAGCCAAAATTCTCCTTAGTTTTGGATCCTAACCATTTGATTCACCATATTTTCTGATCCCCCTCAGCTTTTGGTTATCAGTGGATTTAAGCAGCTCATTTTGTCCATATCCAAAATGTAGTCATGGCATTTGCCACAGAGAAGCTTCCTTTCTGCCACTAAGCCAGCAGCTGGCTTTCTTTAGTTATGGCCACTTTACTAGATGTGAAACCACCTAGCCACTTGGCATCCAGCGGCAGATCTCGTTTGTTCAAGGGACTAGTCTCTTCCATCTAAACTGCAGTCCTTTGCCTGGATCATAAGATGAAAGCCAACTAAGAACAAGGTGGTTCTGACTTTGGTTCCTGCCTGCCATCCCATGCCATCTGTTCACCACCCCCTAAAAGGTGGATCCAAAGGGGTGTTGCATTGGTGTTGGCATTTCAGTCCCATGTCAGCTGCAGTGTTTTCTCTGACTTTGATGTCATTTATAAAAAGCAAGCCATGATCCCAGTGGCAGTGTTCATTGATTGTCCAGTAGGTGCTGAAAGCACAGGTTCTAAGGCCTCACTGCTGGGGTTCAAATTCTGGGCTTCATCACTTATTTCCTACATAATCTTGATTGACTCACTCAGTTTCTCTGGACCTCAGTTTTCTCCCCTGTAAAATGGGCATAGTAACAGTGCTTTCCTCATAGTCACTGTGGTAAATGAATTAATAAATGTAAAGTAGATGGCACATAGAAAACACTTAATAAATGTTAGCTATTTATTAATACAAATACTATTATTTCTAATCTGCACAACCACCCTGCTCACACATGTTGTCTCTGTTTACAGCTGAGGAAACAGGTTCAAAAAATTAAACTACTAGATCAAGGCCACAGGCCAGGAGACAGAACCAGGATTTGAACTCCGGTCTGTCTGTTTCCAAAGGACTCTATTCTCTCCTCGACTCCCGTTGCCTCTCTTATGGGGTTACTAACACCTTTCCATCCTATGGTTTTTTTGGTTCAGATGCAAATAAAATATTCATGAAAATGAAAATTTATGAAATTTGAGGGGAAGAGAGATGAAATAGATGGATAAAATAAAAACTGCAATCACTATTATTTGAAAAGCCTCTAGATTTAAGATCATTGAAATTTCATTCTCATTATATCTGTGTTGCTTTGATAAAACTAAAAGAAGTTATAATATTAATTGTATCAGGCATATTAGTAGAGTCAATTATGCTCACGCAAATTTTTCTCTTCTTCTGATTAAACAAAATAATTCTTCGAAGATGCACTGAGTTCAGGGCCATTTTTGCAGCCAAGACCGATGCACTTTGTGTAGTTGTAGAGATGGAAAGACATATGCTTTTGAGACACACAGTCATAGAACAGTAAATTTGCAATTTAGCATCTTTCCAAAAAGCAAACATAAAAGGTTCCAGCTCCTTCGTAATTACCCTTTTTAAAAGATAAGAGATTTTTACAAACATGGAAATTTTTAAAAAAATCAAGTAATAACTGTCTGTATTTTGATTTTATTTGTCCACCAAGGAATAGAAAGGGAGGGGTAGAAGAGCTCTTAATTTCATCTCCCAGCTTCACACCTTAGTCAGCATTTTTTCTCATTAGTTGGCACCACTGATCACCACATTGTTCATATCCAAAGCATCGGCTTGACCCCTGGCACTCCGCGTCCATGTCTGATCTCAGCAAATGCTATGCTCTCTTTTTCCTTTAAATAAACTTTTAGGATAGTTTTAGGCTTATGGAAAGGTTGCAAATATGGAGTTCCTGTGTGTATACACCCAATGCCCCATTTCCTCCAATGTTAACACTTGACCAAGGTACATTTGTTACACCTAAAGAACCAGTCTTGATACATTATTATTCATTAAAGTCCCTACTTCCTTCAGTTATTTTTAGTTTTTACCAAATGTCCATTTCCTGCTCCAGGATCCCCTCCAGGACACCACATTACAGTTAGTTGTCATGTCTCTCAGGCGCCTCTTGGCTTTGACAGCTTCTCCGACTTTCCTTGCTTTTTTAAATGACCTTGACAGTTTTGAAGCGTGCCAATTAGGTGCTGTGTGCATTTTCCTTATGATTAGCCTGGGTTATGGGTTTGGGGGAGGAAGACCACAGAGGTGAAGTGTGGTTTTCATCCCATCATAGTGAGAGCCTCCCCAGCCTCCTCCAGCTGCCTCCCCTCCTCCCCTCCTGCTCCTTGAACCTCCAAACCCTTTCCTACTTCTGCCTTGGAGCACTCTTTCTTCTCCCAGAAGCGGCTTGCTCCTGGCTTGCTTTTCTTCCCCCCACCCCCCGCCCCCGATCTCCGATCTGTGAATACTTGTATTGCATTTTCTTTTAGAACATACACTCTGAGGTGTTATATTCTGTGTGTGTATTCGTGTATGGTCTGCCTCCCCAGGTAGAATGGGAGCTTTGCAGGGGCAGACACCTGTGTCAGTTTTGTTCACTGCTGTATTCCCAGGCCCTGGCACAAAGTAGGAACTCATTAAACACTTGACGTCTGCATCCATGAGTTCCGCGGAAAAGTGAGAGCGTTGTGCTTCACGTGGGGCCAGCATTCTGATGAGGTCATTTTACTCTAGCATCGTGTTTTGGGTGGATTTTAGAGAGCTTAGTTTTTGTGCCCTTCTGCATTGCCTCTAATTAGATTCGTAATTTAGGCTACTTTAAATATTAAACTGAGACCTTCTGGAAGACAGATACGTTTATAGGCCTCTGGACCTCAGGAACCCAGAGCAGTGTTGTAATGTAGAGGTTTTAGCTGTATCTGAGAGCTGTAATTACCCAGGACTGTAGGAATTAGGCACACATGGAGAAGTCCTGGGTTCTCTGCTGCATTTTGGTATTAACTTTGCTTGAAGCTGTAGGGACGTTCCTGTAGCATTTTCAGGGGGACACTTCGCCCTTTATCAGCACACAGGAGTTTGCCCAGATTGTAACTGGGATTAGAACAAAGTCAAGGTACTAAAGGAAGCCAGACTGGGCCTAAATTAGAATTTTAATAAAAACCCCAAGTCAAAAGGCTTTTAATCTTTTGTTGGAGGAAACGGGGCATTGGGTGTATACATACAGAAACACAGTATTTGCAACCTTTCCATAAGCCTAAAACTATCCTAAAAGTTTATTTAAGGGAAAAAGAGAGCATAGCATTTGCTGAGAGATCAGACATGGACACGGAGTGCGAGGGGTCACAGCCGATGCTTTGGATATGAACAATGAGGTGATCAGTGGTGCCAACTAATGAGAAAAAATGCTGACTAAGGTGTGAAGCTGGGAGATGAAATCAAGGCTTTTGTCTTTTGTATTTCTTACTCCTTTTAAAGATGCCAGTTATCTCTATAATACCTCACCTTGGGTGAATCTTTTTATCTTTTCCCCCTTGGGTGGTGAAAAGTTTCTAAACTATGAAAAGTCCTGAAAATCTAGCTGAGACCATTGGAGAGGAGTGTAACCAACTGGCCAAGGTGAGCGGCTTTGGTTCCTGGGCTGGATGTCACTGTTAACAGATGTTCTACTGATGCTATATGTGTGTGTGTATGTTGGAAATGGGCCAATCATGAGGATGTTTTTGACCAGGCTGGTTGTATGGGGAGATTACAATTTTGGGGCAGGAGTAGAGCATAGATCCTAGTCAAAATGGTTCGACTAGAAGAGGCCTTGGAGAAGACTTACCTAAAGTCATACAGGGAGAGTAACAGGGCCTTGTAGGGTGGACCTAAAACCCCAGGCTGCCAGGTCCCAATCCAGCAAAGCCGCTCCATTTTATTGAGCACTTGCCATGTGCCAGGCACTGCCCTGACTTGCCACACACATTTTTGGTCTGAATCCTTTGCACTTCCAAAAAGGATGGGATTCTTGTTATCTTTACTTTGTAGATGAGAAAACCAGAGGGACAGACGACCTCGCCCAGAGTCACCCAGCTCGCACATGGCGGGACCAGGATTTGACGCCTGGTCTCTCAGCCTCGGAACCTATATTCTTCATTATGACATTGTCCTGTTGCGGCTTTTCCAGCTGCATCTGACAGTTTTCAAGGTCATTGATAGGGTTTGTCTGTGTCTCCACCCAAATCTCACCTTGAATTGTAGTTTCCATAATCCCTACGTGTCATGGAGGGGGCTAGTGGGAGGTAATTTAATCATGGGGGTGGGTTTTTCTGCGATAGTGAATAAGTCTCAAGAAATCTAATGGTTTTATAAAGGCGAGTTCTCCTGCACAAAGCTCTCTTGCCTGCTGCCATGTAAGATGTGACTTTCCTCCATGATTGTGAGGTCTCCCCAGCCATGTGGAACTGTGAGTCCATTAAACCTCTTCGCTTTATAAATTACCCAGTCTCAGGTATGTGTTTATTAGCAACGTGAGAATGGACTCATATAGTCACTCACTATGGTCTTTGGACCAAATAAACATTGTGTATTTCTCAGAGGTGGCTCCCCAAGAATAACATTGAGAGTGAGAGGCAAAGGGAATGTGAGTGTGTGGAGGGCATGTCCTGCTGGGGAGCCCAGATAAGCCTCATTCAATCAAAGAAAGAACCAGCAGACTTTTCAGCAGTAAACACTCTCAATATAAGTGCCAGCAGTCAACTAAAATAGTTGTTGCTCCACTTGTAACTGCAAAGGCTTTCAGCAAACTTGTTGAGCCCCTCTGAGGTGCTGCTGTCACAGGGAGGCTATGAGTGTCCAGTATATGGTGGCTTAGAGTTGGTTCACAATTGATTATGTGGTGGTTAGGGGTGGACTTGGGTGTGACGCAGACCTGGGTTCAAATACTGGCTCGACCACTATCTGGCTGTGTGACCTTGGGCAAATTCCTTGCCGCTGATCTTCAGATTATTCAATAGTAAAATAGACTTCAGATGCCCTGCTTCCTTTGTGATGGTGTAGTGAGGGATAGAGAAAGTCATAGAAAGTGTCTAGTGTGTGGCACATAGCAAATGCTCAGTGAAGGCACCTCTCTCAGTGACGTATTAAAATATTTCTTTCCTGTGTGCCCTCTTATTCATCCATCAGTCACAGGTTTAACAGGAGATTGCAGAGCTGCTGAAGTCCCTTGGCCCCCTTCAGGAAGCAGATCCACAGTGCTAGGCGTTGGGTTCTGTGTCAGCTTGTCAAGTATGTCTGCAAAAATGCAGGACCATACACAGGGTTCTCAATTCTTGGAAACGCCCATGATGGAAATGTCAGTTTGGTGATTTCTTGGCACACATGGCTGGTGGTGGATAAATGATCCCAAATGTGACATTTGAGTTAAGTGCTTCATGCAGCCTGACTTGAAAAATCGCCACATGCGGGTCAGCCTGCTGGTCCCAGGAAATGTTCTTGTACAAATGGAACCTTGGCCATGAAATATTAGCAGCTTAGCCATGGAAGGAGGTTTCCTGGGCATTTAATAGTTGTCTGGGTTTTAACTTAAGCAACTTGCATCACAATTGGAAGGTCCTAGTGATGTGGCCTCTCTAGACTCAGGAATAGACGTTCTGTCCGCAGGCCTGTGGTCTGAGGGCAGAGGGGCAGTGAAGAGAGCAGGGGAGAAGGCCCCAGCCTAGCCTGATTCTCTGCCCACCATACACTAGCTTGTTTCATTCAGAACCTTTGATGTCCCTCTGAATAAAATGGGGATGGTAGGGCCTGCCATGTTGTAGCAGGAGAAATGGTGCCCACAGATCAGTGCCATCCACAAGGTAGCTGGTGTCCTAATTCTGAGATTTAGGGAGAGAAGTAAGGACTTGGATACCTGGTGCAGTAGATAAGGAGGAGCCAGCAATTCTGTGTAGTGTGAGGAATGGCTTGAGAATAGGAAATACCAAGGGAGCTGGGCTGCTGTATTAGTTTGTTTTCACGCTGCTGATAAAGACTTACCCAAGGCCGGGTAATTTATAAAGAAGAGAAGGTTTAATGGACTCACAGTTCTATGTGGCTGGGGAAGCCTCACAACCATGACAGAAGGCGAAAGGCACATCTTACATTGGCACAGGCAAGAGAGAGAATGATAACCAAGTGAAGGGGTTTCCCCTGGTTTCCCCGTATAAAACAGTCAGCTCTTGTGAGTATGGGGAAACCGCCCCTGTGAGTCAATTGTCTTCTGCCAGGTCCCTCCCACAATACGTGGGGATTATGGGAACTGCAATTCAAGATGAGACTTGGCTGGGAACATAGAGCCAAACCGTATCTGCTGCCTTCACAACTGTTCTGAGACAGAGTGCTGGATAGTAACTGTAATCCATGTGCCAAGGAAGGGCCTCCCTAGGCCTGGTGTCGGGAATGCTGTGTCTGACAGCCATGGGGTCGCCCAGCTGTCCAGATGAGAAAAGCAATGAAAGCTCTGTGGAGAGGCCCCACTCTCAGAAGTTTTCACCTTAGGGCTCTCCATGAAACCTGGTAATGGGGCCGTCCAGGGGCCTGCCACATCAAGGTGCTCATATATGAGTTGAATGGATGGCTGACAATGAGTTTGAGCAAAGTTGTGCTTCCAGTATTAGAAGGCACTTTCCAGCCTCTCCACAGCAGCCTTGAAGATAAAAGCTGGGAGTGATGGGTGGAGGTTGAAGCCGATGTGTTGCTGGGGTCTTAGGGATCTGGGAGTCTAGGAACACAGGTAGGGGAGGGAAAGAGAGGAGAGAGTTGAGAGAAGTTGGCGGGGGAGGGAACGAGGCCCAACCTGTGCTTGGGCAGATAGATAGGGTGCAGGGCAGGATGGAAGGCTCTGGCCGGGGTGCTTGCTGGGAGGCGCTTGGACTGGAAGCGGAGGGACAAGCTGTGGTCTGCCTGTTCTGACTCCAACTTCCTACTGGTGTATCAACTACCTCAGCCTTTGTACAAGGGCCAGATCTGGACAGGATCCTGCACTTAGCACATTGTTGGCTAAAACCAGTTCCTTTCTTCTTTCTTAGTATCCAGCAGAAATCAGGAAGTATGAGTACGACCCAAATTTTGCAATTCGTGGACTTCATTATGATGTGCAGCGGGTAGGTTTACTTCTCCTGTTTTTCTGTGGTTTAATGATGTTTGGAAATGAAATGTACTCTTGGTACTTTTCTTTACTGAATGGGCAAATTAGTTTTAAATTATGTTATTTGGGACTGCAGAACCAAATTATTCACATATCTTTGGATAGAATCTTCTGGAAGAAACTATGTATTAGAAAAGCATAAATGCATTTAGCTATTTAGGAGGTACTGTTTATTTCTAGTAGTCATTTTGGTGTTTTGAGGAAGAACCACTTGCCATATCTATTTTTTTTCCCCTGTCTTTTGCAGATAGGCCTTTTCTTTAAAGAGCTGTACAGCACATTAATTAACAAGCAACCCTTTCAGGAACGTACAGTGTGCTTCCTTGTTAGGGCAGCCTAATGTTGATAGGATTTATGACGACACCTGGAAGGCTCATGTAATATGCAAATGGTTATACATTATTTACATGTGCATATGTTTATGTTTTTAAAGGCAGTATTAATGAAGATCGATGCTTTTCATTATATCCAGCTGGGAACTGTCTACAGGTAAGAGTAAGAGGAGATACATTTAATTTACGTGAAGTAACCAGGTGCTTTGGGTTTCAGGACCCTCTGACTGTTTAGTGATGAGGAGGGCTGCAGTGTGGATATGATTCATCCATTCACTCACTTATTCAAGAGCATTTGTTGAGGCCTGCTACCATGATAGGTGCTAAGGGCTTGGTTTGCACTGATGTCCTCAAGGAGCTCAGAGTGTGGTTGGGAAGTCATGTAAGTAAACTTGACTGCAGTTCGGAGTGACAGAGGTGATGATGGAAATGTGCTCAGAGGTGGCCAGGCATGGTGGCTCATGCCTGTAACCCCAGCACTTTGGGAGGCCGAGGCGGGTGGATCATGAGGTCAGGAGATCAAGACCATCCTGGCTAACACGGTGAAACCCTATCTCTATTAAAAATACAAAAAATTAGCCAGGCATGGTGGTGGCCGCTTGTAGTCCCAGCTGCTGGGGGAGACTGAGGCAGGAGAATGGCGTGAACCCGGGAGGCAGAGCTTGCCATGAGCTGAGATCGCACCACTGCACTCCAGCCTGGGCGACAGAGCAAGACTCCGTCTCAAAAAAAAAAAAAAAAAAAGAATGTGCTCAGAGATAGGGAGCAGTCAGGAGGACTGGAGGGAGGAATGGTTTTCCAGGGCTGCTGGCTGGCAAGCTGAGGGAGGGTCCTGATGGGGAGGCTTGGAGCAAGAGGGCTATGGGGGTGAGGGAACACGGTTCTCCTTCCCACCATGGTATTTGGGTGGTTTGGATATTGAGACTGTATTTTTTTTTTTTTTTTGGTCTATTCATAGCTGGAAATCTTTGTAACTTTTTTTTTTTTTTTTTTTAAATGAGATGCAGTCTTGCTGCGATGCCCAGGCTGTAGCGCAGTGAAACAATCTAGGCTCACTGCAGCCTCTGCCTCCCAGGTTCAAGCAATTCTCCTGCCCCAACCTCCCGATTAGCTGGGACCATAGGCACGTGTCACCATGCCTGGCTAATTTTTATATTTTTAATAGAGACAGGGTTTCACCATGTTAGCCAGGCTGGTCTCGAACTCCTGACCCCAAGTGATCTGCCTGCCTCAGCCTCCCAAAGTGCTGGGATTATAGGCGTGAGCCACCACACCTGGCCATCTTTATAATTTTTAAAACGGAGGATTTTGCCTTTTTTAATTCTCTAATTTGGAAGGGGATTTAGGAGTGTGATTTGTATTGTACAGCTTATACTTAAAAGTATGCACATCTTAGCTTACGTTCTTCTCTCACAAACTGTTAAAATTAATGCTTATTTGCTTTTAAAATCAAAGTGAAACATGGATAGAGTCACACAGTGAAACAGGATTAAAGGTGTCACAGGGGTCAGCAGCAATCTTCTGTGCTCCCCGCTGCCCCTAAAACCTTTAAAGTCTTTAGATTTTTTAAGTAATGTGCTCATTCTTCTATTTCCTAATTTATTAATTCTGGACATTGTCCCTGCTGTGATAGATAAGGACTTAGCTTTCTGGCACCTCCTCCCACTTCTCCAGTCTCATTCCTCTCATCTCATTCAGATCTCAGTTTTTGGTGGTTGTACTGGTCACTGTTTACATTATGACTTAGAAGGTCTTATCTGGTTCACTTTTTATTGTTGTTATTGAGACGGAGTCTCCCTCTTGTCACCCAGGCTGGAGTGCAGTGGCGAGATCTCAGCTCACTGAAACCTCTGCCTCCCAGGTTCAAGTGATTCTCCTACCTTACCCTCCCAAAGAGCTGGGATTACAGGCATGTGCCACCATGCCCGGCTAGTTTTGTATTTTTAGTAGAGATGGAGCTTCACCATGTTGGCCAGGCTGGTCTTGAACTCCTGATTTCAGGTGATCTGCCCGCCTCAGCCTCCCAAAGTGCTGGGATTCCAACTGTGAGCCACCGTGCCCAGCTGGTTTACTCTTAAGCCAGGTAGTGCAGTGCGATTATTTTCTTTCTTGTACGATATTTTGTTTTTCTTAGATTTTAATAATAATCTCAGTTTTTGTTGGCCTAGTTTTCTGTGTAGGAATCTCTAATTTTTTCCAAATGGTCCATTACAAATGTCAGGCATGTATTTATTTTCCAATAATTCAAATGTTTTCAGTAATCTGTCACTTTTGTTTTTAAAAATTGACTCTCCCCTCCTGGTCTGATCTGGTTTGGTTGCTTGTCTTGGGACTTCCCTTCACTGCTTTCCCTGTTTCGAGTTCCCTTCTCTTCCTCTCTCTGGCTTTCCTCCCTCATTTTGCTGGAGTTTATCCTCCAGTAGCTTCCTGGTGCCTCCTTGTGCTGAGCCTTTCTGTAGCTTGTGGTAGGCAATCAGTTCTTGTCCTGGGTGTACCCTTGCAGGCCTCTGTTGTCAGTGTTAAGTCAGATACCTTCTTTGCATCCACTGTTTGTCTTCCAGTGTCTTGTGGAAATGTCTTGTCTATTGACGTCTCTGCTCTCATTTCCTTTGACTGTTTTTACTCTCACTTTAATGGTGTTTCAGGATGGAGAGGAAGTGGTGGTGATGATGGTAATAATATTACTAATAGTGACTAGCAAATATTGAATCTTACTATGGGACAGGCACTGTTATAAGGGTTTTGTTTGAGTTAACTCATTTAATCCTCAAAATAACTATATGAAGTAGGTACTATTATTAGTGCCAGAGGTGTTAAGTAACTTGCCCCAAGGTCACACAGCAAATAATTGCCTAGGCTAGAATTCAGACCCAGGCAGCCTGGGACCAGAGTCTGTGCTCTTGGCCACCATGCTGTGTGGCCTTTCTGAAGGTATAAGGGATAGTTGGAGTCCCTCAACACATTTTTTTGGGGGGTAATGAATCTGTTTTAGTATGGACAATTACAAATAATCTTTCCAACAAGATCACATCTTTTGCGGGAACATGGATGGAGCTGGAGGCCATTATCCTTAGCAAACTAATCCAGGAACAGGAAGCCAAATACTGTGTGTTCTCACAAGTGGAAGCTAAATGATGAGAACTCATGAACACACAGAGGTGAACAATAGACTCTGGGGTCTACTGGAGGATGGAGGGTGGGAGGAGGGAGAGGATCAGGAAAAATAACTGATGGGTAGGGTACTAGGGCTTAGTAGCTGGGTAATGAAATATCTACAACAAACCCCCGTGACATGAATTTACCTATATGACAAACCTGCACATGTACCCCTGAACCTAAAAGTTAAAAAAAAAAACAAAACTTTTCATTTATTTTGTAAGTAACATGTATATTAAATATAATTAATACATTTTTTGTGCATGTGTCTCATTTTCTTAGGAAAAATCTTTGTAAGTGAAATTGCCAGGTGAAGGTTGTTCATTCATTTTAAGGCTTTTGAAATGACTCAGTTGACCACCAGATTGTACCATTCCCAACAGATTTTTAACGTATATTTTAAAGTTGTTGCTACATTTAACATATTCCAACTTTTAGTTTTTTCTTTCTCTAAACCTCTTAAATGAACATTCGTTTGTTCCCTTACTCATAGCTCCTAATGTTTTCCCAGAATTATTATTGCAATGGTGAAGGTGGGGGCGAGAACGAAGAAGGCAAGGTTATGCCTGTTCATGAGAATCCTTACCAGGTGTCTTTGTTCTGTCTCTCCATCTCTGTTTCTGCTGTCGGCCCCCTCCCTAGACACTTACCCCTTCTCTCCTGGGATCTTGGGGTTTGCTGCAGTGCACTCCATCCTGGACATTCTTGCCAGACTGATTCCCTAAATCATTACTCCCGATAATCCCCTCCTCTGAATCCCTGGATGGCTCCCTGCTCTCTGCAGAATAAAGGCTAAGCCATATGCTTAGGCTTAGGTTTGAGATTTTTATCAACCTGCTTTAAACCCTTCGCTTCCTCTTCTTCCATACACAGCTCCTTAACTTACTATATTAGTCAAGGCTCTTGGTTGCAAGTGACTGAAACTCAAACTGGCTCAGAAACTTATTGTACAGTCCACAGACAGAGTGAGTTTGCAGGTGTGGCTGGCTCTAGGGGCCAAATTACTATTTTCAGAACTCTTTCCATCTCTTGGCCTTGCTCTCTGACTTGGCTCACTCTCAGGCAAGCCCCTCCTTAGTGACCCCTGGGACTCCAGGCCCACATCCCCCCCAGCTCCAGGTCAAGAGGAACAGAGGAGCTTTGTTTCTCCACATTCCGCCGGAGTCTCAGGACTGAATCTCATCAGAATGACTTGGGTCATGTGTTTGGTCTTGAACCATTACTATGAAGAGAGGATGCCCGGGCAGGCGAAGACAGCACAGGGATTCTTTTCCCTTGACGTCTTCTTTGTTGTCACCTGGCACTTGCTCCTGCTGGAGTTCAGCCAGGGTGCAGTTTTCCTTCCTCTCTGCTTCTTGAAATCCTACCCACCCTCCATGGCCAACTTGTGGTGAGTCCTCTGCTCACCCTCTCGGCCTGAAATGCCCTTTCTCCCCTCTCTTCTCCTGGGGTTCACAGGAGAAGAATTGCCTTGTTTCTTGTATATACACTGTCCATTGTGTCAAGGAGTGTGGACAGCAGAAAGAGCCACTGAGGCATTCGGGGGAAGGAGTGTTCAGAATGAGGCTGTAGGAAGTTCACTGTTGCTTCACTGCTGAGAGGGGTGTTGAGGTGAGCTGGCCTCTGGAGGGAGTGTGTGGACTCGAGTCACTCACACTTCCTGGGTGCAAACCCCAGCTCCACGGCTCATGTGTGTATGGTCTTGAGCAATATCTGGACCCTCTGAAAGCCTTGGTTTCCTCGTGTAAAGCAGGCATGATTCCAGTCCCTGCCTAAGGGGCAGCTTGTGAAGATGAAGCATATCTGCACAGGGCCCAAAATACAGGGTGGTGCCACTAGGCTTCCTGCCTTATGTCACTGAGCCTTGTGTGTGGCCATTTCCACTCTTAGCACCTGTCTCAGGGAAGAGTATTAGAGGGCAGGAGGATGTCTGATGGAGACAAAAACAGCCTTTCTCTGCCCCAGTGTGTTAAATATGTTAAAAAAAAAAAAAAAAAAAAAAAGCCAGCCCACCCCAAAGCAAGTCATTAGGAAGCTTTGTACCTTAGTGGTTTAAGAACTGGAGCCTGCAGAAATGTCAGTTTTCTTCTCTTTCACTCCAGAAGGGGTCATGAATGAGGGAAGGTGGGAAGAAAGTGTCCATCTCAGCCTACTTTGTTTCTAAGCCCTGATGCAGGTCTCCAGTCCCTACACCAGGGTGAATTTTATGATGTTTGGCCCATAGCAGTGAGTGCTGCCGACTGGGAAGGTGGAGAGGGGTCCCCCACCACAGCCCCATTTTTGTACCTACATTTTAAGTTTTTACTAGGAACCTTGTGAAAAGCTGGGGTGGTTCCCTTCACAGCCACACTAGTGAAACCTCTCTACAGTGCTTACCATACACCAGCTATTCTATATGTAGTAGCTCCTGTGATCTCAGTGACATCAGGAAGTAGGCACTTTTATAGTTCCCTGCTTTAAGAATGAAGACTTTGAGGCCCAAAAGGGATAAATTACTTGTCCAGGTAATATCCCTAGTGATGAAGGGAGTGGGGATTTGAAGCCCTTGCAGACTCATTCAGATCTGTGCTCCTAACCTCGTGTTTCTCACTCTGAGCGGGGGAAAAGGAGCTTCCACTTCGATTTCAGTGCTGGTCGAGGCTGCATTCAGATGTGGCTGGGCAGTCTGCCCATGCCTGCTGCAGTTGTGTTTGGCTCTTGGTTTGATGCAGCTGCTGCTTGGGGAATTCAGCTGGCAGATTTCAGTGCTTCTTCTGAGTTGCCATTTGATTGTTTGGCTCCTGTGGATGCAGCCTGGGTGGCTGTGCCTGTGCCTTAGAGGCAGCAGTGGCTTCCAAAGGGCAGAGAAATAACTCTGACCCGGCCGAATCACTTCACTTTTTATATTTTCTCTCCAGTGTTAGAGCCTTAACAGTGTGGACACGTGACTGCTGCTGCTCAGCAAGGGCTGATTTCCAAGGTCACTGCCTCGAACGATCTGGCTTAGTGCCAGTCTTATCTTATTTCTGGAGCAAAGATAAAGGGAGTCCAGTGTTTCTACTTTTTTCAAAGGCTGGTAGTTGTAACAGATTAATCAAGATCACAGGCAAAATATTAATGAGTCCACTCAGATAACTTTTTAAAGTAATGTGGGTGATGGAGACGGGAGGAAAGAGGTTGAAGTGATCTTTTTGTTAATGTTACATAGCAAAACATAAATGATATCGTACATAGATTTTACTGTGGACCATGTGGTTTTGTACGCTAAGCAACCTGTCGTGTTAGTAACTAAAATTCTTCTTGAATTATTTATACTCCTGCTGTAGCACAGCGTGACATTTCCTGTACTATTCAGTCTGTAGTTTCGTAATCATCGGTGTCTATTTCTCAAGCACTTTCTCCTCCACAGAAGGGGTAGAAGAGCAGGTGTTTCCCCTCCTGACGCTTGAGAGTGGATGAGTCCAGCTGAACAGGTGAAGGCACCTGCTCTAGTCACTGGTGGCAGAGGCAGGAGTGAAACCCTGGCCACTGACTTCACAATTCATTTTTTTTTTTTTGTATGTCGAAGAAGTAGATTCATTTGCAGATTCCTGAGGCAGGCAGATGGTAGATGAGGAAACTGGCCTTCAGTGTCACAAAGCATTCAGAGTCATTGCCTCTCCAAGGTGGTGGTGCCACAGGGCTTCCTGCCTCATGTCACGGGGTTTAGTCCACTGAGCCTTGGGTGTGGCAATTTCCATTCTCAGCACTTGTATTAGTCTGTTCTTACGCTGCTGATAAAGACATACCTGAGACTGGGTAATTTATAAAGAAAAAGAGGCTTAGTGGACTCACAGTTCCACGTAGCTGGGGAGGCCTCACAGTCACGGCGGAAGGTGAAAGGCATGCCTTACATGGTGGCAGGCAAGACAGAATGAGAGCCAAGTGAAAGGGGAGACCCCTAATAAAATCATCAGATCTCGTGAGGCTTACTCACTACCACGAGAACAGTATGGGGGAAACAGCTCCGGTGATTCAGTGATCTCCCACCAACTCCCTCCCACAACCTGTGGGAATTATTGGAGCTACAATTCAAGATGAGATTTAGGTGGAGACACAGCCAAACCAAATCAGCACCTATCCCAGGCTAGAGTATTGGAGGGCAGGAGGATGTCTGATGGAGACAAAAGCAACCTTTCTCTGCCCTAATATATTAAATACATTAAAACAAAAGCCAGCCCACCCCAAAGCAAGTCATTAGGAAGCCTTGTGCCTTAGTGGTGTAAGAGCCTGGGCCATAGAACCAGAAAGCCTGGGTTCTAATCTTGACCCACCACTTCCTACTTTGGTGACCTTGAACAGGTACATGACCTTTCTGTGCTTCAGTTACCTCAGCTGGAAATGAGAAGAATAATAGTGCCTCCCTCCTAGGACGGTTAAGAATTACACGGATGACTGGGTGTAATTCATATCTGGCCTATAGTACGTGCCATGTAATATTAACTATTATTCCTCCTCCCATTACTGTTCTTGTTAGAACAGTAGTAGTAGTAAACGTAGTAGCATCTTACCTGATATTTGTAGCATTTACTTGTGGCACATTTGGCCTCGTCATTACGACAGTGTCTTGCACCTCAATTGAAAAATCCCAGCACTGCACAGGGGTGTGAAAATCATTGGTCTCTCTAGTTGAGCTCTTTAACTGCACCATCTGGTTTTTCCAGAGGCCTCAGTGTTGTCCCGGATGAAGAAGTCATTGAAATGTACGAGGGGTCCCATGTGCCTTTGGAGCAGATGAGCGACTTTTATGGAAAGGTAACGAGCAGCACTTTATTTATTTAAAGCTGCGTTTTTCCTTCTTGAAACATGGCCTTGTCGAACTTACCTACTGCTCATATGAAATTTGAGATTGTGTGTTGAGAGAGACCAGTGTTTGCAGGGGACACCCCCAGATTCTTTCATGATTCTCCTTTCTGAAGCCCTTCCTCCACACCTGGTGAAGGCTGTTTTTACCTCCCACATACCTACCCCGTTTGCCACCCCATCTCCAGGAATGTCCCTAGTTTCTGGAGTGGACTCCAGAACAGATTGGGGCTGTCAGTGTGACAGCTACTGCTTCCCCTGGTGAATGGCTGTGAAATGCCAGAGCTGATGGCTACACAGCCACCCTGTTTACCTTTAGAGAAACCTCTGCTTTTCTAACTTTTGTGGTTCTCTTTCCACTCAGAATTTTTGCTTCTTGTCTTATTAGATGCACTCACTCACTTGCTTTGTCAAAATGAAATGGAAGATGCCTGGTCAGTTACTAAACTTAGTACAGATGGCCCCTGACTTAACAATGATTCTACTTAGAACTTTTTGACTTTACAATGGTGCAAAGCCATTGTAATTTCAATGTAAATTACAGTACTCAATAAATTATATGAGACACTCAACACCGTATAATAAAGGCTAATATAAATGAGCCTTTATAGGCTAATATAAATGTTCTGAGAATGCTTAAGATAGGCTAGGCTGAGCCATGATGTTTGGTAGGTTAGATGTGTAAGTGCATCTTTTACAGTGGGTTTATCAGAATGTAACCCCATCATAAGTTGAGGAGAATCTATAGTGTAAATTGCAAGCATTCAGAGAAAAGCTCTTTTTTAAGCTCAAATATGGGCTGTGAGGGTGTGCTCCAGTTCAGGAGAGTTACGTGCGTTTTTGTGTCATTATGGGAAATAATTTGTTTGCTGACTTTCCTCTGTGCTTCCTGAAAGAGTGTGAACTGGAAGTGGGACTGGGCACAGGAAAAATCGGGAGGGGAAGGGTGATTAGACTCTGGGAGAAGTCAGGGCATTTCTGTCGATATCCTAGTTATACTTAGAGTGAGACATCAGCTCTGCTGTGAATGATAAGGAACAAGGGGAACATTTTACCTGGTTTTTTTTTTGTTTTGTTTTTGTTTTTTTTTTTTTTAAGGCAAGGTTTTGCTCTGTTGCCCAGGCTGGAGTGCAATGGTGCCATCTCCGCACTGCAACCTCCACCTCTTGGGTTCAAGCGATTCTGCTGCCTCAGCCTCCTGAGTAACTGGGATTACAGGCACGCACCACCATGCCCGGCTAATTTTTGTATTTTTTAGTAGAGATGGGGTTTCACGATGTTGTCCAGGCTGATCTTGAACTCTTGACCTCAGGTGATCCACCTGCCTTGGCTTCCCAAAGTGCTGGGATTACAGGCGTGAGCCACCACGCCTGGTCCATTTTATTATTTTTTTATTAGAACTTTCCTTTTTTGTGTTGATGATGGGAATCTCATTTAGTCACTGAGAAGTCTTCCTGCTGTTCCTGGTGCTTCATAGCTCTGCCCCTGGCATGGGCCCCTGTTTCTAAAGCACTCCTTCCTCCCTGTCTACAGAGCTCTCATGGAAACACGATGAAGCAGTTCATGGACATCTTCTCCCTGCCCGAGATGACCCTCCTGTCCTGTGTGAATGAATACTTCCTCAAGAACAACATCGACTATGAGCCTGTGCATCTGTACAAAGATGTCAAGGTTGTATCCACAGTGAGAGATCACGGTGCTGAGTCTGTTTCAGCTTTGCAGTGGGAGTCACAGAGCCTTGAACCTCCTTTCTAGGTTAGGTGTTTTAAATAGTCTCTTAGCTGGGAACTCTTATATGCAGTTTAACCTTGAACATTATAAGAAAGGTGTTGTTACATCAGGAGAATTGGAAATCAGTCAAAATTTTTGTTAAAACAAGATGATGCTGACACTGTTATCTCGATTTTTGATCCTTTCTGACCAGAAGGCCAAGGCCAGAGCCGGTGCACTTGGCCAAAGGGATGATGGGGATGGAAGTCCGGCGTGTACCCACTCACTCCTGAGTCTGCCCAAGCAAGTCGGTGCCTCCTCCTCTTTTTTTTTTTTTTGAACAGAGTCTTGCTCTGTCACTCAGGCTGGAGTGCAGTGGTACGATCATGGCTCACTGCAACCTCTACCTCCCAGGTTCAAGTGATTCTCCTGCCTCAGCCTCCCAAGTAGCTGGGATTGCAGGCGCCTGCCACCACGCCCGGCTAATTTTTGTATTTTTAGTAGAGACGAGGTTTCACCATGTTGGCCAGGCTCGTGTGCAACTCCTAACCTCAAGTGATTGGCCCACCTCAACCTCCCAAAGTACTGGGATTACAGGCTTGAGCCACTACGCCTGGCCAGGGTGCCTCTTCATCACACAGGTTACATTCAAGCCCCCAACTGGGGGACTTGTGCCACTGTAGTTGCCCAGAGGGGATGCCTTTTTCCTTTGCCCACAAAGGTTCCATGTGGCTCTCTAAAGTCCTGCAAAAGCCATGCAAGAATCCAGTTAGGGGACGGGGGATGTAGACAAATGTAAATGTTTATGTGAACATATGTGAATACTTACTGTTGCCCATAGGTTCTTGGCAACCGTGACTTTAAGTGAAACCATGTACAACAGATCCTTGAATAACGCCAGTTTCTTCAATGTCATGTTAATGTTGACAAGGAAAAAAATTGATTTTGCTTTATGTTGTTTCACATAGAGTTGCAGTGTCTAAGAACCTACTGAAGATGTTAAGGACTTACTGTACAAATCATTTGTATTTATAAATTTATGTATTTTATATTCACATGTTTATATATTTACATATGTTCTTTAAGCTGTATGAACATTTTAGTACTAAAACATGTTTATATTATTTTATATGTATTTACATAGTTACAACATATATTCATCAATATATGTATTTAAAATATTTATATTTTTTAAAGATACATATTTACACACTAAAATATTTTTGCTATGTATTTATAAGTAAATTTAAGTTTTGGCAGCGTGAATCCTGGGTTTTAGGAAGATAGAGGATAAATTATAGTTTCTCAATATCAGTGTGGTATTATCCAAATTGAATTTAGGTATTTAGTTTCTGTTCTCTTGTGTATACAGTTTGTCTTTAAAAATCTAAGAATCACTTGTAGCAGCCCTGTGCATTCATAAGGCGAGATGTTGATTTGAAAGCTCAGTTTTTACTGCAAGTGTTACTACCACCAAGAACAAATACTTGTGTAGAGTTTACTAGGTCCCAGGCACTGTTCTTATGAGTGCTTTAGGCATGTTAACTTACTAAATCTTCATAATAATGCCAAAGTAGGCACTATTCTTACCATTTTAGAAATACGGACATCGAGGCACAGTGAGGTTGACTTGCTTGCCCAAGGTCACACAGCTGGTAAATAGCAGAGCCTTGATTTTAAGCCAGACAGTCCATCTTGCATTTAACTATTGCCTTCTGCCGCTGGTGTGAAATTGAATCAGGCTTGTGCTGAAAGGTAATTGAAGTTGAGATTGCAGTCCAGAAGTGCTCCCTCTTAACAGAAATCTCCCAGCAACAGTCTAAGGCTTAGACACAATTTTGCCTGCAGCCCTGTCTCCTGCTACTGGCTCTAGAAAGTGTCCATAGGCCTCTATGAATGTCACCACGTAGAGGCCCTGTGCAGTGTCACCTGCCAGTGGGACCCTTTTTTGACACTTGCCAGCTCTCATGCTGCCACACTCCTGAACCCACAGAGGGTTTAACTTAACCACCTACTCTTCCTCTCCCTGGACCACATCTCTGCCTGAGCTACAGTCTCACTGCCAGTTCGTTGCCCTACTGGTGGCACCAAAGAGAGAAGGAGAAACCTGTTAGCTGTTTATCTCTGCCTCTCATTCCGTGTTAGAGAATTTGCCATTGGGGTCTAGGGATGGAAAGGGCACAAAGATAAAAGAGCAATAACTCCCTTTGTCCAGATGGCCTGGGATCATTTGTTCACAATACTGCATATAAATTACCGTGTGTCATGTGGGACTTTATTCGGAATTATTCACAGAAATTACCTCTTCCAAACACTCTTTTGAAAATTGCATTGGAAATTGCCACCATCACCATGGAAACTTTTGCTTTCACAAGGGGCTGCCTATGAAAATGGACCAGAATTGGCCTTGTGTGGTGGCTCACACCTGCAATCCCAGCACTTTGGGCAGCTAAGGCAGCCGGATTACTTGAGGCCAGGAGTTCGAGACCAGCCTGACCAAAATGGTGAAACTCCGTCTCTATTAAAAACACAAAAATTAGCCTGGTGTGCTGGCGGGCACCTGTAATCCCAACTACTCTGGAGGCTGAGGCAGGAAAATCACTTGAACCCAGGAGGTAGAGGCTGCATTGAGCTGAGACAGCACCACTGCACTTCAGCCTGGGTGATATAACAAGACTCTGTCTCAAAAAAAAAAAAAAAAAAAAAAAAAATAGAGAAAAATGGACCAGAATTTAAATTTTGTGCAGTGCCTGGATTGTCGGACTTTCTAGGGATAGAAGTTATCATGACTGCCATTTCACATGTACTGTTACTCAGGCTATCTCAGTTGTATTTTCGCTGATTAAAAATGTATCTTTTGGCAGGATTCAATTCGAGACGTCCACATCAAAGGAATAATGTACAGAGCAATTGAAGCGGACATTGGTATGTGCTCAGCAGTATCGCAAAGAGAGTTTCAGCCTTCCGTTTCTTGTGCAACCATGCCGGCATTTTACTTTGCATTCCAGGTGCTAAGCAGGGGCTGCATGAGTGCTCTGTAAGGACCTGGCATCCTGGCATGTTAGCCGTCTCCTCTTTGTCCTGGAACTTGACATAATTCTGACTTAAAAAGAGAGGCGCTGGCAGCTATAGCCACTTAGTTGTTTCCACTTAGACCGAGGAGGCAGGGTCTTTGTGACTGATGCACCAGATGTACCCATGTTCCACTGGGCAAAACTTCTTCCTTAAGGCCTTTATTCCCTCTCCTGTGCCTAGGACAGTGCTGGACCCGTACCCCCATTTAGAAGGTACTTGCAGATTGACCAATAATCATGCTGAATCTGTGTGTGAATTTTTCTCTTGCTCTTAGAAAAGTACATCTGCTATGCTGAGCAGACCCGTGCAGTGTTGGCCAAACTGGCTGATCATGGCAAGAAGATGTTTCTCATCACCAATAGCCCCAGTAGCTTTGTGTAAGTTGCTCTGTGTTTCATTGCTAGCTTCTGGCACACTCCTTGTATCCCATTTGTTTTAGCAGTTGGAAATTGGAAAGAAAAAGTTACAAACATAGTTAATCCTTCAATGTTAGACTAACCTGGCTGACTTGTTGCCCTAGGGACAAAGGGATGAGTTATATCGTTGGGAAAGACTGGAGGGACCTGTTCGATGTGGTCATTGTTCAGGCGGAGAAGCCAAACTTCTTTAATGATAAGCGGAGGTGAGTGTTTATTTTTCTAGGGGACTAGATTTTATTCCTTTGCTGCTGTGAATATATAGATGGTGTGTCTTGGTAAAATCCAGTTGCAAAATCATAAGCATGTGAGATTATAGCTTTTGAATTTTAACCCTTCTAGCAAGTAATCACAAGGGTGACATGAGCACATAACAGACAGTTTGCATGCATCGAAATGGTTCTCAGTACAACTTGGGCTGCGTCAGACCCATGAGGTAGGCTTGAAGAAAATGATTGGCAGTGATGAAAAAGCCAAACTTATTATCACATAGTAAATTAGGTCTTCAGATGCAGACACATTGTGAAGCGTAAGAAAACAACAGCATCAACAAAACTGCCTATTGGGTAGCTCTTTAAATAGAGCTCTCATTAGTGTGTTTAAAATTGCAGTCGGATTTTGCAGAGCTTCTCTGCAACATAGGTTTTGCATCACGTGGAGTAAATCTCTATTACGTCTTAATATCTTCCTGCCACTGTAGCCCTGGGAATGGGGAAGCAGGTAAGTTTTAGGTTGTGACAGGGAGAGAGTGTGCTGTTAGTATTTAGTGGGTTGGGATCAGGGAACGCTAAAATATCTTTTAACGTGTGGGACAGGCCTGTTCACTAAGAGCTGTTCTCCGCAAATGTCCATGGTGTTGAGAATCACACTGCACTGGGGTTGTAAAAAAATAACTCGTATTTATATAATAATGGGCAATTTTTGAAACACTTTTACCCCCATGTTTATTCTGTAGCTGGTAAGCAGGTAGTCTTTTCCTCTCTGTTAGGTGATTTGAAGCATCAGGGTGTGGTGCCCTGCAGTTAATGCTTTAAATTCCTCTTGTCCCAGTTTTCCAAGTGTCACAGTGACTCCAGGAAGAAGCGGCAAACCAAGAACCATGTGCAGGGACTGAAAAATGCTGGGTGGGATTCAAGAAAATGAAGGAAAAACTAGAGTGTGATGAAAAACAGCTATAAACGGTGGCTTGCTGCTTTGTTAGTATTTTGTCCCACTTACCGGTGGCTGGAGTCATCCCAAAGACAGTGGCAAGGGAGTTCCTGCATGGGAGAGCCGCAAACTGTCCCATGATGGGGCTGGTTGGGATTCCAAAGAAAGAAGCACTAAACGCTAGGATGATCAGTCTAAAGCACTTAATAGAGGAACCGACTTACAGAGTGGGCTGCAGTGCATCCTCTGGCACAGGGTCCCCAACCTTTTTGGCACCGTGGACTGGTTTTGTGGAAGACAATTTTTCCACCAGGTTTGTGGGGGTAGGGTAGGGTGACGGTTTCAGGATGAAACTGTTCCACCTGAGATCGTCAGGCATTAGATTCTCATAAGGAGCGCACGACTTAGATCCCTTGCTTGTGCAGCTCACAATAGGGTTCCGCTCCTATGAGAATCTAATGGCGCACCTGATTAGCCAGGAGTTGGAGCTCAGGCGTTAATGCTCTCTCACCCACCGGATGCTCGCCTCCTGCTGTGCGGCCTGGCTCCTAACCCATGGGCCGGTTTTGGTCTGTGGTCCACGGCCCAGGGTTTGGAGACCCCTGCTGTGGCAGACAGGAGAGAAAGGGATGTTCCACCAGGAGCGGGTCAGGATGTGGAGTTTATTGAGGGTTTAAGGAATTTGGCTCCAGGCCAGGGCTAGTTTCTTCCAGTGTCTTGGGGAGCAACATAAAAACCTTTATCAGTGTCTGGGAGTGTTGAAGCACGCAGAGGAGAACGTGCACCTAGCTGGGTCGGAGTGGTCAAAGGCACTCCTCTCCTAGAGGAAGAAGAGGGGAGGTTGGGGCCCTATAGTCACTGATATGATGCCCTCACTATTTTCTTAGTAGATTCTGGGGTGTGGTCAGAAGGGCCCTGTCTCTCTCTTCACCAGAGAGCTCCTCTGCTTTGCCGTGTTTATAAAAAGTGAGGAGGCAGGGCCCTGAACTCTGTTCCCTGGATGGAGCAGGCAGGGTGTCTCAGCCCCCTCCCCCAATATCTATTTTGTCTTTGTTCTCGAAGCCTAGGGTAAGAGCTGAATAATCCTCTGTCTGTGTTCATCCTTGTGTTATTTATAATAATGAGAGGTCAGAAACAACAGCCCTACAGTAGGGGATGCTTAGTTAAATTTGGAATAGCCATATGAGAGGGGATTATGCAGTCATTAAAGACGATGTACTTGGCTGGGTGCAGTGGCTTATGCCTGTGATCCCAACACTTTGGGAGGCCGAGGCGGGAGGATCACAAGGTCAGGGGATCGAGACCATCTTGGCTAACACGATGAAACCCGTTCTCTACTAAAAATACAAAAAATTAGGCGTGGTGGCGGGCACCTGTAGTCCCAGCTACTCGGGAGGCTGAGGCAGGAGAATGGCGTGAACCCGGAGGCAGAGCTTGCAGTGAGCCGAGATGGCGCCACTGCACTCCAGCCTGGGCGACAGAGTGAGACTCCATCTCAAAAAAAAAAAAAAAAAAAAAGGTGTACTTGGGCCAGGTGCCATGGCTCACACCTATAATTCCAGCACTTTGGGAGGCTGAAGCCGGGGAATTACTTGAGCCCAGGAGTTTGAGACCACCCTGGGTTACATAGGGAGACTTTGTCTCTACAAATAATTAAAAAATTAGCTGGTCACACCTGTAATCCCAGCACATTGGGAGACTGAGGTGGGCGGATCACCTGAGGTCAGGAGTTCAACATGGTGAAATCCCATCTCTACTAAAAATACAAAAATTAGCCAGTTATGGTGACATGCACCTGTAATCCCAGCTACTCAGTAGACTGAGGCAGGAGAATCGTTTGAGCCCAGGAGGTGGAGATCGCAGTGAGCCAAGATTGCACCACTGCACTCCAGCCTGGGCGACAGAGTGAGACTCTCTCAAAAAAATAAAATAAACCAGGTATGGCAGCTATTTGAGAGACTGAGGTGGGAGTGTCACCTGAGCCCAGGAGGTCGAGACTGTAGTGAGCCGCGATTGTGCCACCACACTTCATCCTGGGGAACAGAGTGAGACCCTCTCTCCAAAAAAAAAAAAAAAAAAAACCAAAAAAATGAAAACGTATTTGGAAAAAAAAAAAGATGATGTATTACTGTAAAACATGATGTATTTAAGAATATGTAATCACTTGGAAAATTGCTCGAAATATTAGAGAAAAAAGGATGTCAGTGTACACAAAGTGATCTCATTTTATAGTCATGAAAGAAACATAAATTTCATGAAAAGACTGAAAGACGAACTGAAATGTTTAGTGTACAAGGTGGGTCTAGAATTCTGGGTCGTGTACCTTTTCTTTGTTGTATTTTTCTGTATTACAATTAGGTAAAAAAATTATTTTTTTTAGGGTAACACTTATTTTTACCTTAAGGCAAACAAACCCTGGGTCCTTTGGGCTAGCAGTGTGTCAGGGTGAGGAATGAGGCATTATCCTTACCTCCCAATTTCCATCATAAACTGGTGCTTCTGGTCTTCTGGTTTGTTATCTAGAGTGGCTTAATTTCAGGTATGAAGCCAGATAAATGCACTAAGGCAGTGTTTCCGTAAACTTTTCATTATAAACAGGTTTTCTGCATCGTCAGATAAATCCGGGAAATCTGGGTGAAAGGAAGTTGATTATAGCAGGGCTTTTCAGAGCCCATCAATAGCTTTTTCAGAGGGACATATTTAGTGCATGGTGTTTTCCAAATTTATATGACCCTGGAATTCTTTTTTTTGTTTGTTTTTGTTTGTTTTTGAGATGGAGTTTCTCTCTTGTTGCCTAGGCTGAAGTGCAGTGGCGCAATCTCCACTCACTGCAACCTCTGCCTCCTGGGTTCAAGCGATTCTCCTGCCTCGGCCTGTTGAGTAGCTGGGATTACAGGTGCCTGCCACCTTGCTCAGCTAATTTTTGTATTTTTAGTAGAGATGGGGTTTCATCATGTTGGCCAGGCTGATCTCGAACTCCTGACCTCAGGTGATCCACCTGCCTTGGTTTCCCAAAGTGCTGGGCTTACAAGAGTGAGCTACTGCGCCTGGCCCCCAGGAATTCTTTTTTTCATGAAACACCTTTGGATACTGGGCTTCACACAGTTTGGGATGTATTGAATTAGGCCAGGGAATGTGATGGTGGAGTTTTGATTTCGGGTTTTTGTTTAGGTTTTTGCAGGGAGCTACTTCCTGTGATAGTGAATAACTCTGGTATTTCATAGAGCGGACAACCTGTACTACTCTGTGTCATAATGTTTCCTGTTTCTGTTGTTAGGCCTTTCCGAAAGATGAATGAGAAAGGTGTCTTACTCTGGGATAAAATCCATAAGTTGCAGAAAGGCCAGATTTACAAGCAGGTATGTCATGACCAGCTTCTCCTTTTTGTTGCTTTGCTTCGTGGTCGGTAATAATGCTAATAGCTGATGTTCACTGTGGCTTTCTGTGTGCCTGGCACAGTTCTGAGTGATTCCCGTGAACTGACTGATTATAACTTGGTGGTAAACTTAGGTTTAAGTCAATATATTTTCAATATGCTAGCATCTAAACTAACTCAAAATTGAATGGTTTTTTTAAAACAAAATTGAAGGCATGACTTTCGTAGTGTGTAACATTTAAGATGCCAGTAGTAAACCTTGGAAATTTCTCTTTGAGGAACACTTACTCATGGCATATTATGCACTCAAATTACTAATTATTTTCTGACAATACATGTTTTGTACACAATTTTGTGGGTTTTTAAAAAAAATTTTATTGAGACAAGTTCTCACCCTGTTGCCCAGGCTGGAGTGCAGTGGCATGAACACGGTTCACTATAGCCTCAACTTTCTGAGCTCAAGTGATCCTCCCATCTCAGCCTCCTAAGTGGCTGAGATCATAGGCATGCACCACCACACCCAGCTAATTTTTAATTTTTATTTTTTGTAGAGACAGGGTCTTGCCATTTTGCCCAAGCTGGTCTTGAACTCTTGGGCTCAAGCAGTCCTCCCGCCTTGGCCTCCCAGAGTGCTGGGATTATAGGCATGAGCCGTCACACCTAGCCTGTGCACAGTTTTAATATATTTTGGTGTCATATGAGGCTTTCAAATGTTTGAATGAATTGCATTGGTGACCATTATTATGTTACTAAAGTTCATTTTTTAAAAGAATTAATGCATTCTTGGTGGGTATATATCAATCTGATGGATTTGGCAATAAGTATATTTTCTAGGCCTTGAAAAATTAGCTTTGATAAAGCCATTCTACTGCTAGGAAGTTAGCCTAAGAAAATTATTAAGATATAGCTAATACAACTTGCCTATGAGAATGTTTATCATGAAGTTGCTTACAAAATAGATAATGTAAACTGTCCAACATCAGGGAATTGGTGAAAGGAATCATGGTACTTCCCAGCTGCTATCATTACATGGTAGATTATTTATTGACATGGAAAGATGGCCCCAGTATGTTCAGTGTAGAAAGATAGTTACAAAGAGGTGTATAGAATATAAATCCTTCTTGAACAGTGCATTTGACATAGAGGACAGATTTCCCATGAAGGAGCTTTTATCTTTATATTTTGATATTTAAGTTATAAAAACAATTTTTAAAAGTTTTAAAAAATATTTTGTACTGTGGGTTAGACAGCTCTCTAGCTGTAATATAGTAACTATAGTTTTCTTTGATTGCAGGGTAATTTATATGAATTTTTGAAGCTTACTGGATGGAGAGGATCCAGAGTGTTGTATTTTGGTGACCATATATACAGTGACCTGGCGGTGAGGAGCCCTTTTTTCCTTTGTTGGGGGACAGATGTGTTAGCCTCACTTACTAAAGAATGTATCTTTTATTTAAGAATGTATCTTATATTTAAGGTCGTCTTTATGCTTTCGTAAAACCTAGAGGTAGGCTGCATCTTTTTAATGTCTCTTTTTTTTTTTTTTTTTTTTAACAGAACAGAGTTGTGAAAAAGATAAATATTTTTCGGAAATGATGGAAATAAGCAGTTCACTCAAAGAGTTTATCAAAATAATCTTTCCATTTAAATAATAATAAATAAATGCCATTGTTCTTTTTCCTTTTATCAATGCATCAAAAAACATAAATAAAATCCACCTTTGAAAGTTTGCCACCATTGGGAATATTTAAAAGAATGTGCTGGCCGGGCGCGGTGGCTCAAGCCTGTAATCCCAGCACTTTGGGAGGCCGAGACGGGTGGATCACGAGGTCAGGAGATCGAGACCATCTTGGCTAACACGGTGAAACCCCGTCTCTACTAAAAAATACAAAAAAAAAAACAAAACAAAAACAAACAAACAAAAAAAACTAGCCGGGCGAGGTGGCAGGCGCCTGTAGTCCCAGCTACTCGGGAGGCTGAGGCAGGAGGATGGCGTGAACCCGGGAGGCGGAGCTTGCAGTGAGCTGAGATCCGGCCACTGCACTCCAGCCTGGGCGACAGAGCGAGATTCCGTCTCAAAAAAAAAAAAAAAAAAAGAATGTGCTGTAGGTTTTCATGTATTATTAGGAGAAAGAGAAATATTCAAAGACTTCAAGAAACTGAACCAGTGGGCTGGGCACGGTGGCTCACACCTGTAGTCCTAGCACTTTGGGAGGCTGAGATGGGTGGATTACTTGAACTCATGAGTTTGAGACCAGCCTGGGCAACATTGTGAAACCCTGTCTCTACTAAAAATACAAAAATAATCTGGGCGTGGTAGCACACGCCTGTAATCCTAGCTACTGGGGAGGCTGAGGCAGGAGGATTGCTTGAACCTGGGAGGTGGAAACTGCAGTGATCTGAGATCATGCCATTGCACTCTAGCTTAGGGGACAGAGTGAGATCCTGTCTCAAAAAAAAAAAAAAAAAAAAAAAAAAATTGAACCAGTGAAGGTGAGCGGGCATCCTAAGCCCCCTTAGACTCTTACATAGAACTTAGGATTCTGGCTTTAGGTGAGTAGCCAGACTGAACCTTTAAAACTGTAAATCAGACTTAAAGCTTTAAAACCTGAAAGCCTTTCTTTCTCCCTCAGAGTAAAAACCTGAGTTCCTATAGTTGCCCACTGGATTTCCCCTTCCCCAGCCCACCTCTCTGAAGACACCCTCTGCCCCTGCCCCCTCTTTTGTCTCATCTAGGTTCCCTGACTTATTGCTTCTTAACATGCCACCCTCCAGCATGTTCCTACCCTGGGGCCTTTGCACTAGCTGTTCTTCAGCCAGAATCTTTCTGTTGCCACATGTTTTCATACTTTCCCCGACCTTATCGTTGTATTAGCCTGGTCTTCCTAACTACCCGGTACAAAATGGAAACCTCCTTTCTTCCTCTCCTTTTCCTGTTATTCTGCTTGATTTTTGTCCCTTGTACTTATCCCCACCTGCCATTGTGTATTTTACGTGTTTATTGTCTGTATTTTCCACGAGGGCTGGGATTTCTCAGTGTTTTGTCCGTTGTTTTATACTCAGTATTTAGGGCCTGGCAAATAGTAGTGCTTGATAAATATTTGCCAAATGAGAAAATGACCATTTAGTATGATGACTATATGTCTTAGATTTTCCAGGACATAGCTGATACTAAATATTCTGGCCTTTTGTCAAATATGGGGTGACAACATTTGGAATGGAAAATGTGGTCATGCATGCTTATGTTGTATGTGATCATTCCAAGTCTGAGATTCCATGGTTCTCCATAACCCAGAGGGCCTGGCACACACAGGTCTGTGGATGAATTGAATGAAGACCTTTGGTAGCATTTAGGTCAAGCCCTTTTCTGCCCCTGACCTCACTGTTTTTTTTACAGACCATGGTTAATGATTCCAGACCTAGCGTTTCTGCAGGGGTTGTGACTCACAGCAATTATTTCCAGATCTGAAAGTTTCTTGGAATGAAATAATCGAAGGCTGGTGCCAAATTTGTTTTAATTAAATGTAATTCATTGAATTCAGCTTGGTGAATAACTAACCATTACCATCAAAAACTAATTAAATGAATGCCTCTCATGTCTGGGAAAATAATGACATAGTGTAGATTCTCTTGAGACTTGATATTGACTTTTCGTGATCTTTGTGATCAGGATTTGACCCTAAAGCATGGCTGGAGGACTGGTGCAATTATCCCAGAGTTGCGATCTGAACTGAAAATCATGAACACGGAGCAATACATTCAAACCATGACCTGGCTGCAGACCTTGACTGGGTTATTGGAACAGATGCAGGTTTGGATATATTTTTTTTCTCTCTCACTTTTTCTTTAAGCCTGAGGTTAGAAAGTTACTTCAGGTATATTCTGCTTAATTGTTATAAAATACGAGGCTTAAGTTGTTTTCAGTAGACTGCAGAATAACAACTGGGGTTCTTTTGCTTAGACAGTGTTTGTGGGGCCTGTGTAAATGTAGGTGTTTGCTCACATTCCTCTGTCAGTGAAGATCCAGTATCCTCACTTCCACACTGAAGCCTGCTAGGAGCTCTCCTGTGGGGTACTGGGATTCAGGAGACCTTGCCAGTGCTTAAGTCTGCTGGTTCTGTCTGCGCCTGCTACAGTGGGGCTTCTCCATTCTGGGCCTCAGTTTCCCCGTCTGTGAAATAAAGGGGCCTATGAAGTGAACACTTCAGTCTAGGCACCATGGCTTATGGGAGAGAGTCTCAAAGCAAGAGTCAAGATGTCAAAGCAAGCAAAAGTCCAGCCTCAGTTGATTCTGAGGATAATACCTGCAATTTTCTGGCTTACTGGAGTTCCCTGGCAGTTACTTCCTTCAGTTAAGTTAGGCAGCCAGTTTTGGCTGGTAAGTGAGGAATGGCAGTTGTATCAGTCATTTCCTGGCCCATGGAAGCTGCCTCTCTTTTGTAGCTGTATCCCCTTAATTCTCCATGTGCCCCTTTCCTTTCCACTTCCGTGAGGCACCTTGTTTTCTCCCTGGCTCCAGCTTGCCTGGGCTACAGCCGTCTCAGCATGGGTGGTGACATTTTTAGGATACGGGCACAGATGCTTGCTCTCTTGGCTATCACACCTGCAATCTGTGGCCATGGTCTGTTGCCCATGCCTGCCCTCTGGCTTTGGAAATGGGTAGGGAATTGCCTTGCCTGCCCCAGCTGGCACTCTGTGTGGGAGTGGCTGAGCAGTGAGATCAGGCAAGGCTGTGAGTGGCAGGCCACATTCTGGCTCCAGGTGTATGCATTCCAGAGCATGGGGCCCTGCACGTCCCCCTGGGCCTCGTTTCCAGGATGCATTGGGCCCCATTAGTTCTTGGCTCTTCTCTGATGAGGATTTATTCTGTTTCGCTTGCTATGCTTGTCTGTGAGATGATTTACTAAAAATATGTGGCATCAATTCTGAGTTAATGTAGTTGAGAGTCTGTGCATGTCATACACTACTAATAGTTACTTTTTACATGCCAGACACTGTGCTGAGTGCTGGCTCTATACACATTGCTCATTTAATAGTCATAGCTGTTCCATTTTAGAATAAGGAAACAGTTTTTGAGAGGTTAGGTATCATTTATGTGTGAGATCATAAAATGGCAGGGCAAGGCTTGAACCAGGTCCCAAAGTCCATGCTTCAGAGCACTGCTTTCATGTGCCTTCCTGTTTAGAGGATTCGGGTATAGGCAAGGCTTGACTCCCCCTCAGTGACGTCTCTGTGACCCTGGCAGCTGGTCACATGTACAAACACAACTGCACGTAGATGGTGTCAGTACATTTTCGCTTTGGAAACAGTTTTTTTTGTTTGTTTTCCTTTTTCTGACCTGTGTAAAAAAAAAGTTGACTATTAAGGAATGTGTGTTTTAGAGAATGGAAGTGCTGAAAATATTTCTGTGGTTTGTAAAATTAATTATACGAGGTGTGGGGTGAGGGAAGGAAGAAAGGGAAATTACGATTTACATAGCCGCCCACATTTTGCAGGAGAGAAAACTTGAGACTGCGAGATAGGTCACTTTTCTGGAACCACAGTTCTTGGTTGGCGGAATCAGGCTGTGTAAAAATGTCTTAAGAACTTACTGTGTTCTGGACACTGAAACCTTTAAGTTCATTTCATTTTCACAGCAACTCTTTGAAGTAGGACCGAAACATCACTCCCATTTTTCTGATGCAGACCCTGAGGCACAGAGGAGATAGAACTTGCTCTAGTGATGGGTGATGCTGATGTTGACACACAGGCAGCCCAACTCTAGACCCTTAACCTCCACGTCCCTATATTGCCTTGGGTTCTGGCACTTTGTACAGAGTTCTGTCAAGTTGCATTCACTAGGATATAGAGGTGTGTAGCTGCTAACTAAAAAAACATCCAAATCAATGTCCTGTCTCACTGTCACCCTCTTCCTCAGTGTTCCCCTAGAAAGTTACAAGTTTTTCCACTGAGCCTGTGGCAGATGTTTCTAGAACTCCCCCTTGGGGATTATTTTCAGAGCACGTAGCACATTATTTGGACAGTTTTCCGAGGAGAAAAATTGGTCCTCTGAGATCGGGTTTGATTTTTTCAGAGCCAGCAGAGTGTCATTTGTTTTTTGTTTTTTGATTTTTTGAGATGGAGTCTTGCTCTGTCACCCAGGCTGGAGTGGAGTGGCGTGATCTTGGCTCACTGCAGCCTTCACCTCCCAGGTTCAAGCAATTCTCCTCTCTCAGCCTCCCAAATAGCTGGGACTACAGGCTTGTGCCACCATGCCTAGCTAATTTTGTATTTTTAGTAGAGATGGGGTTTCCCCATGTTGGCCAGGCTGGTCTCGAACTCCTGACCTCACAGGAGTCATTTGGAGCCGAGTCTAATGAATGAAATAGAAGTATATAAATATTGATTGTAATTTCATTAGCTAGCCTTGAAGTGCCTTCCAAAATGGCTGTGGTTCCTGGTGGTGGTACTGGCATTGGTAGATGCTTCTCAGGTAACTAACCAGTCAGAGGCCACATTTAGACCACGGGTCGGCAAGCTTTGTCAGAGGGCCACATGGTAAATATTTTAGGCTGTGCAGGCTCAGGTAACCAACCAGTCAGAGGCCACATTTAGACCATAGGTCAGCAAGCTTCTGCAAAGGGCCACATGGTAAATATTTTAGGCTGTGCAGGCTGTAGGCTCTGTTGCAGCTACCCACCTCTGCACTTGTAGCACAAAAGCAGCCGTGGACAATATGTGAATGAATGGTTGTAGCTGTGTCCCAACAAACTTTATTGGTGGGCACTGAAATTTGACTTTCATGTAATTTTTACGTGTTAGGAATTTTTTTTTTTTTCCTTTTGAGGCAGTCTCACTGTTGCCCAGGCCAGAGTGCAGTGGCACGATCTCGGCTCACTGAAGCCTCTGCCTCCCAGGCTCAAGTGATTCTCATGCCTAGCCTCCTGAGTAGCTAGGATTATAGGTGTGCGCCACCACGCCCAGCTAATTTTTGTATTTTTGAAGAGACTGGGTTTCATCATGTTGGCCAGGCTGGTCTCGAACTCCTGGCCTCAAGTGATCCACCTGCCTCGGCCTCCCAAAATGCTGGGATTACAGGCTTGAACTACCACGCGTGGCCTGTCATGAAATTATTCTTCTTTTCAGTTTTTTCCCCCCAAGCATTGAAAAAGAAAAACCCATTTGTAAGCTCACAGGCTGATAGAAAAATGGGCCGGTGGCTGGACTGATGTAGGCTGTTGTACTGGCTAGATTGTAATATCTTTCTGAAACAAGGGCAGAGATATGTGGCCAATCTGCTTTGTCCCTGAAGAGCTGATTACGCCCATGAACAACCACTGGAGATGGAGATGGCTGAAGTGCCTGTATTGCCTGTATTGTGGGGCTTTGGTTAGTCTTTTCCAATGTGGACTACTCACTCTAGAGTACATGGTTTCACTTGAAAGATTAATGATAACTAATGAACACACACCGTCTTTGAAATATTTTAAAGTGGATTTCAGAACCAGAGGCTCTTGTTTTAAGGAGTTTGGCCTTGTAGGGAGAAGGGAGTGGGCACAGGGAGAAATCTTCTTTTTTTTAATGGGAGAAATCATTTTTGGTTTAATGGCTGATGGGAAGGATGGAAGCGAGAGGGTTGTTCCTTGAGAGAGATGATAAATGGTGGGAAAGGTTCATGTCAGGGCAGCCAGCAGGGCGCCCCAGCCAGCAGCTGGGTACTTCAGGGGAGGTAAGCCCCGAAGCGTGGCTGAGCAAAGGCGCAGAGCTCAGGGTCCCCCTCTGGGCACGCATCCCTGGCCTCCGATTCCTGGGGTCTTTCTCCTTTACATGTCCCTTCAGCAGCCTCGGGGTTCAGAGTCGAGCTGTTGAACCGAGCAGATGTGATAAACGGAAGGTTCTTGGCTCCCATGTCAAAAGCAGATGGTTTGCCCGCTTGGTATTTTCCTCCAGGTTCTAAGGTTACCCCCGTGGTCATGAATTGCAGGGAGCCGGCCTGTTCCCTGCGATCATGTGCACCTTGAATTCTGGCCTCAGTGTTTCTGTTTAGCCATAAGAACCTTGGAGAGAGACTTGTGAGATTCCATTCGTTAGATCATGGGCAGTTGGCATTTTCTTTTTGCCTTTCACCCATATTTTGGCCCACCAGAAAATGCTCTGCTTTTCCTTCTCATGGAGATGCTTTACCTTCTCGCCTTTTGCAAAAAATAATTGTTTTTTAAATTAAACAATATAATATTAAATTTAAAAGTTTATTTATAATTCTCGTGTACAAATTAAAATAATTTTTTATGTTAATTTCCAAATGTAAGCACATACTTTGACATGCTTACAGTTGGTGGGTATGTATGCTGTCTCCACTTAACTATAATGTTTGTACACATGTATATAATAAGTATAATAGGTAGCATGTACTAAGTATTTCTACATTATAGTTTGTATACCTGTATATAATAGGTGTGTAATGGATATATCATGTGCATAATGGATATATCATGTACATGTCTTATACATATGTGGATACACATGCATTATGTTTATATGTAGTCTTTACTGATAGTTTAATATAACTTCATAATAGTTCATCTTAATTTGTTAAACCACATTTCTAATGTTGGACATTTAAAACTATTTTTTATTCCTGAAGAAGGCAGGGTTTCAACTGGAAAGTCTGAAAAATGTATTATTTCATTCAGGTGCCAACCTCTGAGATGTAAAGGAATAAAATTTCTAGAAAAGCTGCTCATTAAAAAATTCTCATTACGTAATGAGTTTATTTGAAACCAAAACAGTCGTAATAATTGACTTGCGTCCTACAGGTTCACAGAGATGCTGAGTCACAGCTGGTTTTGCAGGAGTGGAAAAAGGAAAGGAAGGAGATGAGGTAAGAGCGGCCTGTATTGAATGTGGCATGTCCACCACCCTGTTCTGGCCGTGCTCAGCCCACGTCTGTTCCCCAGGGCCAGCCTGAGGCATAATGTTGAAACATCCTTTTTTAGCTCCCAGGTATGTCTGCCTCCCCCAGGGTCCAGAATTGGCTACCTGCTGTTGGTGACATGTAACATTTCCTTGAGGCCAGCCATCACCCCTGTTATTCCTCCGCCCTTGCCATCAAAGGCCTTGGGAGAATGGAGCCTTTCCATCTCATTCCTCCTCCCTGCCTTCCTGACCTTCCCGACCTTCCCATCTGGGCAGCTGCTGGCCCAGTTGTTAACAATGCTGGCAGCACAATGTGGCTATTGGGGCAGTGCTGGATTTGGGCTCCGAACCCACAGTGAATTCTTAGGGCTCCCACGACCCTGGTGCTTATTTGTAACCACAGCTCTTTCAAGAATGTGCATTCTGTTAACTGATAAAGAAAGCCTGCCTGCCGTGAGAAAAGTTTGGTGGGTGTCTGTCTTAAGGGAACCCATACTGACAATCATGCTTCCCTAGGAGAATGCTTTTTGCCATTGGCATGAACTTTTCTGACTTTGTGCATGGCCTTCTCCAGCCGCTGGGCACAGCCATCTCTGAGGTTTGGCAGCAGTGGTTGTGGTGGGATTCTGGCCTCCCAGCCGTGGGCAGCCTGACTCGGGGGTTCATGTGGTGGTGTGCGTGGGTGGGTGGACGGGGCGTGGAGAGGGGACAGTGAGTCCATTCCTCAGATTCTGCAGAAGCCAAAGCTGTATTGCATTTAGTTTGTCCTCCTCCCTCTCAGGATGTTGACTGAGTCTTATTTTAACTGCTACCAACTAACTGGTGGCTTTTATCACACAGCTGTGTAAATGATTCTATTTTTTGCTGTGTTTGTAAATGACTTATTAGCAGTCAAATAGTATTTGTTCATTTTGATGGAATACTCTGTAGGGTGCCAGCCATCAGAGAGTGCATATCCTGTGTGTGTATGATAGGGATGTTGAAATAGACATACATGCACGTAAGGATGACTGCAGGGGCTTATGGGCCGTGGACGGGGTGAACAGTCTCACTTCTGAGGAGGCCGGGAGGCATTGAAGTATGTAATGGATGGGGGAGATTTACATCACATAAAACAATCCTTAATTCCTCCATCTGAGCACTTGAGAGTTTACAACATGCTTTTATTTTGCTTACCTTACTCAGTTCTCACAATAAGCTTGTGAAACAGGGGGTCTTGATCCTTTCGGTAAGGGAAGTGGAGACTCCTGAGAGCATTCTGTATTCCTCTGTGTACCATCGGGAGCAGCTGTTGCATCCTGTGTTTAGTTTGGGAGATGGGGCGTGTGTCCTTAGAGAAACGTGCAAAAGCATCTGGAGCCTTGAGACAGTTAAGGGGGAAATAGGACCAGAGTTGTTTTGATGGATGGATAGGCAGGCTGTTTTCTTTTTTTATTTTTAGATAGGGTCTCATTCTGTCACCCAGGCTGGAGTGCAGTGGCACAGTCATAGCTCACTGCAGCCTCAACCACCCGGGCTCAAGCAGTTCTCCGACTTCAGCCTCCTGAGTAGCTGGAACTACAGACATATGCCACCATGCCTGGCCAAATTTTTTGCATTTTTGTAGAGACAAGGTCTCACTATGTTGCCCATGCTGGTGGTCCAGGGCACAAGTGATCCACCTACCATGCCCGGGCCAGACTGTTGTTTGTTTTTGTTTTTGTGAGACGGAGTCTCGTTCTGTTGCCCAGGCTGGAGTGCAGTGGCATGATCTCTGCTTACTGCACCCTCTGCCTCCCTGGTTCAAGCGATTCTTGTGCCTCAGCCTCCTGAGTAGCTGGAACTACAGGTATGCACCACCACGCCTGGCTAATTTTTATATTTTTAGTAGAGATGGGGTTTCACCATGTTGACCAGGCTGGTCTCGAACTCCTGGCCTCAAGTGATCCACCTGCCTTGGCCTCGCCAAGTGCTGGGATTATAGATGTGAGCCACCACACCTGGCTCTAGACTGTTTTCTTAATTAATATTTGGGGCTGCTCTAGGCTTTTTTCTCAAATGAGTCCTTTTTTTTTTTCTGAAAAAGAAGTGATTCTGATTTCAGTAGTTTAAAAACAAGGCTTTTTGAATCATTCTGTGTTGCTTTGCTTTTTTATTGCCCCTTCAGAGAAATGACCAAGAGTTTCTTCAACGCCCAGTTTGGAAGCCTGTTCCGCACAGACCAGAACCCAACCTACTTCCTGAGGCGCCTGTCACGCTTTGCTGACATCTACATGGCGTCTCTGAGCTGCCTCCTGAACTATGACGTCAGCCACACTTTCTACCCCCGGAGGACTCCACTGCAGCACGAACTGCCCGCCTGGTCAGAAAGGCCCCCCACCTTCAGAACCCCTCTCCTGCAGGAGGCCCAGGCCAAGTAGCTGAGGGCAAAAGCTAGAAACTGTAACTGCCCCTGATTGGGCAGGCATGATGGGGTTGACGTCATGTGGGTCTGAGTGTTGCTTTTGGAAAAGATACAGATAAGCCTTTTGATATTTGTTTTGTACCTTATGGAGAATAATTCTCCCAATGGTTAAGACAGGAGCTAGCAGCCCGCCTCTCCAGCCTTTCCCTCCATGCAGGGCTGAAAGGCAAACTTCTCATTGGAACTCTGATTTCGCCTTTTTGTTTACCGAGGTCCTGGAACATCAGGTTTTCTGGGATAGGTGAGACACTTGATACCATCTCTGTATTCTAGCAGGTCAGGCTTGAAACGGTTCTTGACTGCTCCATGGCACATTTCCTGAATGTGTACTGGCGGTGCATTGGGAACTGCAGGGGCACAGTGATGGGCAAAGATTAACTGCTTCCAGAAGGCTGATTTAGAGGGCTCCACAATGGCAAAACGCTCCTGTGAGTGACAGAGAGTCCCCCAGGTGATGGCCGGTTCCCAAATCATTTGGTACTAAGGCTTTGACATTCTGGCACATTGCATCAAAGAGAACACAGCCTCCCCGGAAGGACTTAGGTGAGAAAGAACAAGAGAAGTTGCAACTCCTGGACCCTTTTGTCCTCAGTGTGTGATTCCTGTGTCCTTTCCCAGCATGGAGGAGGGCAGGAGAGAGGAGATGAGAGCTCTGGTCAAAACCTTCCAGCTAGTGGAACAGCCTTCTGAAGAGCCTTCTGCAAGAAATGAGTGGGTTAGAAGAACCAAAACATTTGTGGTAGATCTCCCAGGAGCCTGTTAAACCTGGAAACGCCACCCGAGTTGGTTTCATGTGCTCACTGGAAGAAAGAAAATGAACCAGGGAAAGGCATCTTTATAATGAAATGCTATGCCATGCCACCACCCGCTTGAATTGGAATCCTGTTAAAACATGAGATTTACCAGAAACAGTCCTTGTCTAGATGGAAACAAACAAGTTCCTGGCTTCTCTCTGATGAGTTATCAACTGAGAGGTGCTTGGATTGGCCAGGGGAGGACGAAGATGGCCACCACAACTTAGCCAGGTCCAGCCTTCTCTCAGATTTCACTCCTGCGGTGTTTGCGCGACTATTGGGGAGTTTGTATAGTTTTTTTTTTTTTTTTTTTTAAAGATGTCTAAGATGGGAAAGGGTGAAGGACATTGAAGCTGAGAAATAGATATGACTTAGCTAACCGAGCTTTTCTCATTTCTTTCTGTTTTGTTTTGTTTTTTTGAGATGGAGTTTTGCTCTTGTTGCCCAGGCCGGAGTTCAGTAGTGCAATCTCAGCTCACTGCAACCTCTGCCTCCCGGGTTCAAGCGATTCTCCTGCCTCAGCCTCCCAAGTAGCTGGGATTACAGGCATGCACCACCACTCCCAGCTAATTTTGTATTTCTAGTAGAGATGGGGTTTCTCCACGTTGGTCAGGCTGGTCTCGAACTCCCGACCTCAGATGATCGGCCCACCTCGGCCTCCCAAAGTGCTGGGATTACAGGCGTGAGCCACCACACCTGGCCTGCTTTTCTCATTTCTTTCTAGGGGCAGTGCAAGTGGCATATATTCCTTTTGTTGGAGGGAAGAATCCTTAATTGCATCTGCATTTGTAGTATCCTTCAACGTAAAGCGCATATTTACTGCACTCTCTGAGTGCTATGGGAATGTCTGCTGTTATTAGTTATGGCGCTGCTAATACTATTTTAATTGCGTATGCTATATAAATACTTCTGTTCAGATTAGCCTAATCTAGTATTGCTAAAACTCATTTTAAGCTTTGGCGGTACCATGTTATACTCTTAAATCTAAAGGATGGCAGGAACATGAGGGGAGCTTGTGGAGAGTGCTTGCTTATTCAACATTTTTATTGTGATAAATGTATGTAACCATCTATTGATGAAATGCGAGCCTGGCATTCCATGGGCTCCTTGCCAGATGGCAGAAACTTAACGAGTTACGTAGCATCGTTTGTAATGCTACTTGTTATAGTTGGAATGTACTTGTGATATTTGGCTGTATTTAACTATAATGGTGAAGGTGACCCTTTAGATCCAATAAGGCTTCTCCCCATCTTCTACATTTTGTTATGAACACAGTAAGACACATAGTGTGTTCTTTTTTTGGAACAGGGCAGGCATTTTGTTTATTGTTTGCTTGCTTCTAGGTGTTTCCATCATCAGGGTGTATTGGAGGCTGACACTTGATGGATGTGTGTTGTGCTCAGAACTGCTCAGTGTTGGGGTTCTAGAAGAATGCTGATGCTCTTGGCTTCAAGTTTCTGCCTTTGGAGAAGCAGATTGAGGAAGTAGGTGTTGTTTAAAAATAATTATTGGTTTTTATCTAATCAGATATTCATTGGTTACCTACCAGGTGCCAGTTATAGGGTGTTTTGTTTACTCAAGAATGAAGTAGAACTATTTTTAAAACCTGTTTTCATGAGTGTTTAGGTTAGGTGACCTAAGCTTTGAAGGAGAAAAACATTTTCTGGGTGTGAATAATGAGTTTTATAATCAATTCCCATTTAGAAGAATTTCAGTCTCTCGGCCATTGAACTTGGCAGTGTTGAAATCTCCCATGTGGCAGAAGCCTGTCGTCTAGGCCACCAAGGCTCACTGAGTGTGTACCTTGCAGACTGTAGACCCATGTCGTGGCGGTAACGGGGCTGAGCACCGTCATTCCCATGTGAACGATGGAGGCCCATCCCAGTTTATTATTAATCCTTGTCTATACTCAGGACAGATTTTAACTTGTTGCTGTCATGACTTTTTTTTTTATTTTATTTTTTTTGAGGCAAGATCTCGCTCTGTTGCCCGTGCTGGAGTGCAGTGGTGCAATCTCGGCTCACTGCACCTCTGCCTCCCAGGTTCAAGCAATTTTTGTGCCTCAGCCTCCTGAGTAGCTGGGACTACTGGTACATGCCATCAGGCCCAGCCAGTTTTTGTATTTTTAGTAGAGATAGGGTTTCACCATGTTAGCCAGGCTGGTCTCAAACTCCTGGCCTCAAGTGTTCTGCCCACCTCAGCCTTCCAAAGTGCTGGGATTCCGGGTGTGAGCCACTGTGCCTGGCCTCGTCATGATTCTTTTTTTTTTTTGGAGATAGAGTTTTGCTCTTGTTGCCCAGGCTGGAGTACAATGGTGCGATCTTGGCTCACTGCAACCTCCACCTCCTGGGTTCAAGCGATTCTCCTGCCTCAGCCTCCTGAGTAGCTGGGATTATAGGCACCTGCCACCACACCCACCTAATTTTTTTGTGTTTTTAGTAGAGACAGGGTTTCACCATGTTGGCCAGGCTGGTCTCAAACTCCTGACCTCGGGTGATCCACCTGCCCTGACCTCCCAAGGTGCTGGGATTACAGGTGGGAGCCACCGTGCCCAGCCTGTCATGACAGTGCAGTGTGAGATCTGGCACACTGCACTGGGCATTTTGTTCTCTGGTGTGCACATGCATGAATGCGTATTGGTACAAGGGAAACAAATCTGTTTTCAACCATTTAAAAAATAATGGTTTGTAAAGCAAAAATAGTTTGAACATTTAAAAATTACTTTTTAATATTGCTTTGACTGATTTTCTAAGAATTATGTGAATAATAATGAGTCCAGGGCAGCAGCCATCACAGATATGACAGTCCAGCAAGGCCCATAGAGGTCCCTTTGGAAGGGACTTGCACAGCTGATTTTTTTTTCCAGTGTTGTTTTTACAGGTGAAATGTGGCTTTTGAAATACTTCAGTTGTTTGGCTTAGAGCCCCCACTTTCCCCCTAACATAGAGCCTCTCTGTTTTTTAAAACATTTTAACCTGTGGCACTATTTTCTGCTGTTCCCATTAATATCATGTAACATAAACCGCTCGCTACTGATTTGGGCGTATTACAGACTAAAATGACTAGTTGCTTTGAATGCATTGTCACTCTTAATTATTGCAAAGGAGAATTGAAAAGTAGTCTTGTGTCCTAGTTAATTTAGCTTTGGGCAAACTAAGTGGCTTTTCTTCTATCCTCTTCTCAAAAGACCTTTTAAAAGCAGCAGAGACTGGGCTAAATACTGGAACTGAATTCTACTTTTCTGCATGCTCATTTGCTGCCAAAGACCACTTGGGGTTCCTTGTCTAGAATGCTCTAAGACTAAATTTGGCCAGACACAGGGTTCCTTGATTGCTCTATTCAACTAATAGAGAACCTACATTTTGCCTTCTTAATGTCGACTTTCTTTTGTACCAGGTTTTTCTTTCTTTTTTTTTTTTTTTGCCTTAGCATTTAGGAGCTTAGCTCAAAGTTCAGCTAACCTTTGATACTACTAGTGGGTTAATGAAGTACCCTTAATGCAGGGTCAGTAAACTTTTCCTGTAAAGGCCAGATAGGAAGTATTTTTGGCTTTTTGGGCTGTTTGCTTTTGCTGTTACTGCTGTAGGAATGACCATGGTCATGGCTGTGTTCCAGTACAACTTGATTTACCAAGACAAGCTGTGGGCTGGATTTGGCCCTCAGGCTGTGGCTTGTTAGCTCCTGCTCTAATGGATTGTGTTGGTGGCAATGGCAAGATTCCCTTGCTGAGAATGTGCAGATGACTAACCTCATAGCTGGGATGCAGAGAGGAGAAAGTTCTGTAGGTAATAGTGCACTGTATTCCCTTCTGGGCTACTTCCTGGGCATAGTTACACGTATGGCCAGTGTGTGTACTTGAGCCATCAGGCTTGGGCACTTGTTGAATATACCTCTCATTGTATTAGTTTGTAATTGTGCTAGTGCTGGGTGCTGAGCTCAGCTGCCCAGATGACCTTTCCAGACTGAAAGACATACTCCCCTAACTGCTGGGAGTGCTGCTGGCGGGCCATTTACTTCCAGCCCTCATGGGGAGTTTCCCCTGCTGAAGAGCCCTGCCTGCCCCAGATCGCAGCCCCTTCCTGCCTGTAACCCTTACCGGCTCCATATGGGGTACAAAGGGCTGGCCTCCCCACCCCAACTTGGGAAATCCTCTGGGGCCATCCGAGCTCCAGAGCCCCTTGTGGGGTCAGTGAGACCTCACTGTGGCCACATTGCAGACCAGTGCCTCCCCCTGCCAAGCCTGTACCCAGCCCGGCTCAGCCCACAGCACTGTCCTGTGAACCTTCCTGCACGCCATTCTCCACCTCAGTATCTGCTTTTGGGGAACCCAGCCTGCGACAGTGCTTCTGTGCGTTTTCAGTCCTGCAGGTTTGAACTCTGACTTTGGAGACTCTTTTCCAATTATCTCGTGGAATGACAGATTGTGCCTGTATGATATCAGGCACAATTAATGCATAATGCAAATTAGGCAGGCTTATTTATTCTAGATGTGAATTTGCTATTTATTTTAAATGTTGATTTTATGTGTTATGTGACTCTGAACTTATTGCCAAATAAAAGTTTGAATTGTATCATCTGGCTTATTGTCAGTCACCTATTTTGTGTGCTGAAGTCCGCTATGTTAAATTCTGATGAATCCACAGTATTGTTTTCTAAACAGGCATTTTTTTTTTTTCCAGGACTTGAGGTTATTTCTACAAAAACAAATAATGGAGATCTTGGATTAAAAAAAAAATTCTAAGGGACTTCAAAAAGTTTATCCCTGAGAGAAGGGATAACCTTTTTTGGGGAAAGCCCAAAAAAGGGGTATGGGTTTCTTCTCACTACCCCCACCTGCCCCCACCTGCCCCCACCTGCAGCAAGCACACTCCCTTGCTTTCAGAGCTTAAAGACTGGAAGGTAAGCCTCAGATGCAAACTTGGTGTGAGCACAGGTGGGCAGCAGTGACCTGTGGTGTGTCACCACAGAGGTTCCTGTGTGTTTGTAATCAACTTACCAGGCAAGCTGGAAATGTTTTAAGGAAAGGAAATAGGGAATTAAGAGTAAATGTTAGAGGTCAGTTTGAAGACTTTTTTTTTTCCCAACGTGTGTGTATGTGTGTGTGTGTGTGTGTGTGTAAAACATCTTAAAATCCTTGTGCTTATACCTGAATCTCATTCATTCCTCCTGTGGATATCTTTTTTTTCCTCCTTTCGATCACTTGCCTTTGTGTACTTGTGATGGTGGGTGTTGGTGGACTCACTAGCAAATCTGCCCCATATTGATTTTCTGGGGGTGGTTTTCTAGAAACTTGGCATGTCATCTAAGAGGAAGTGACAGCCTGCTCCTCTGCCTGAAATATGGGCTGCTTCTCTTTCCTGGAGTTGTGAATGAGCCTATAAGACCCTTGGGGCTTCCAGAACTTTGGACTTGGCTCAGCAGAAATCTCGATGATGTGGAATGCAGTTATTTCGGCAGTGAAGGCAGCAGAGAGGAGAGCCTGAGCTCAGCTCAACCCAGCCTTTCCCTCCATCCCCAGTGGTGATTCACAACCCTGGCCAGCACTGCCCACTGGGGACAATCTGGAGATGTGTGGAAGGGTGGGTTGCAGGGTGCTTGGGTTTTGCAGTGATGGGGAGGGGTGTCTAATATTTTGAGGGCAAGGACCAGACATGTTAGACCCCCTGCATTGTGAGGGAGAGCACAGTACACTGAAGCATGGTCCCCTGTCTACACATGTATCTACATGATACAATTCATGTAGGTGGAAACCTCTTTGTAATTTTCTAAGCCTAGAAACTGTTTTATAGGTAACCACAAAATAAATTTGTGACATAATTTTAACATACTGAATTTTCCAGGAATGCAGCTGTATGTAAACCAAAGGAAGATTTTGACTTCGTTTTATTCAGAGCTTTATAAGGAATTATTCATCATGTCAGAAGAGCACATCCTCCACAGGAGGCCACTCCTGGTATTTGAATCGTGAATCACACCTGTGTCAGTCTGCATTTGTATTGGTCATTTCCATAAATTGTACAGACACATGTACGTAGGACTGTACTTACTGTCTCAGTCCATTCATGCTGCTATAACAAAAGACCATATGCTGATTTAGCTTATAAACAACAGAAATTTATTTTTCACCGCCCAGGAGGCTGGCAAGTCCAAGATCAAGGTGCTGGCAGATTTAGTGTCTGGTGAGGCCTGTTTCCTGGTTCACAGGTGGTGACTTCTGCATGGTGGATAGATTGAGGGAGCTCTCTGAGGCCTCTATTATAAGGGCACTAATCCCCTTAAGGATGCCCCTCCCCCTTGACTTAATCACCTCCCAACGGCTTGCAGGCTCACTTACCACCCTCCTAGTGTTACCACCTTGGGAGTAAAGATTTCAACACAGGAATTTTGGGGGTCACAAACATTCAGACCCTAGCACTTAACCTTTATTTTAAAATGTCAGCCAGGTGCGGTGGTTCATGCCTGTAATCCTAGCACTTAGGGAGGCCAAGGTGGGAGGATTGCTTGAGCTCAAGAATTTGAGACCAGCCTGGGTAATATAGTGAAACTCCATCCCTACAAAAAATAAACCACATTAGTTGGGCTTGGTGATGGGCGCCTGTAGTCGCAGCTACTTGGGAGTCTGAGTCTGGAGGATCACTTGAGCCCAGAAGGTTGAGGCTTCAGTGAGCCATGATTGAGCTACTGCAGTCCAGTCTGGGTGACAGAGTGAGACCTTGTCTGGGGAAAAAAAAAAAAAATTATTTAAAAAATAGTCAAATATTCTCTTTTCTAAAATGCAAATTTGTTTTAAGCAATTATAATTGTCTTCGTTGTGTCTTCTATTGAAATTGTAGCTGAGATTTTACCAAGTATGTATTTTATTGTAAGTTACTTTGTCTTTCTGTTATAGAACCTTATATATACATTTCTAATTCTTCACTCATTCACTTTTTAATGACAGGTTTACATATATAGCTTTAAAAGGCAAATCTAAGCATCCTTCCTTAAACATGCATTATAAACTGTTTTCTTTCAGTGAATGTAAGTGTAGAGTGTTACATTGATTTTAAAAAAAAATCGTGTGAGGATAGGTCATGTTTTCTATGAATTACTTTTCACGTCACCAAGGAGCAGGTGCTCTGGGTCAAGAACTGCAGATGGAGAGAAATTGCCTCGTGGCTGCACATCCGTGCAGTCCCCTCCAGGAAGTCCTGCCGAGAGGCTGAGCCTGCCTGCACCTAATCCTTCGCATTACTTTCCTCCACAGCAAAAATATCAGGTATGGGAAGTTGAGGCAAATTGTCATCCCTGGTCACTCCTCTCACATGCCTTTTCTTCTAAGGTAATTCTAGCAATTAATAAGCTAACACATTTGTTGTTAAAAATGTTTCAGAATTTCTTTGTAAGTGGTTGGGCGAGGTGATCTTTTCCTCCCTGCTCGTAAAACAAGAAGAGATGCTGGGTAGAGGCTCAGTCCATATCCCTTCCTGAATACTTATGCCTCTGGAATTAGTGGCAGTCAGCTGGGGTGGCCGACAGCTGTAGCCTCCCACTCTGCATCCTGGGTCCACCAGCTGGGCAGTAACAAGGAGCCTGGACCGTGAGAGCAGTACTTATCTGCACGGGTCCCACTGACCCAGCACTCCACCAACCTCCATTTGCCGAGGGCCTGCTGTGTGCCTCACGCGGTTCTGAAACTGGACGGAGCAGACAAAGACCGTGCTCCATGGAGGGCACATGTGTTGGGGACAGAGTTTTCTGCTGATGTTTGCCTTAGGGCTCAGGAGTGGGGAACCGAGTTGTCAAGAGGTGGGAAGGGGAAATAATTCAACACTAGTGCACTGTACCCCATGCTGAGGGCCTGCTGGGGATCGCCTTATATTGCCTCATATGACAGGCCACAGTGCAAAAGGATAATTTGTGCCCCAGGAGCTTCAGGAAACTAACAAGGGCACACAGTTACGGGGAGAAGTTGGTTGGGGGGCCTGAGTAGGCTAAGCCCATCTGGGCGTGACCCCATCCCGTTTGCCTGTGCCAGTGGAATGTGGCATTTTCAGACTCTAGGGCAAGTTTGTGTGTGTGTTGGGGGGAGGGCATTCTAGGAAAGAAAGTTCCTCACTGTTCTGAGCCAGCTCCTATGAGAGGCTCTCTCCTGAATGGTAACACTCTGTGTAACTGACGAGGCCACTTTATCCCCTCGAGGAAATCTGCTGTAGGTGTGCTCAGAGGGCAGAGTGGGAAGACACTGGGTCTTTGATGATGTCTTTTGAGGTTCTGAGTGGAATCAACCCTGAGGCTGCCCTCCTCTAGGTCTTCCAGTAACAGCTAACAGTACATCCCCGTGCTGTCTTAGCTAATGTGGAGTTGGGTTTTCGGGTCCTCCATCGGCTATGCTAAGGCCTGCATACAGTTCATACTTCATCCTCAACAAACTTGCAATGTTGGTTGAAGTTTTTCCCTTAACTATTAAGTAAGGGAGTCTACAGTTGAACCTATTTCTTCTGGTTATAAATCTGAGGTGTCTCTACAGAAGGTACACATACCCACTCTCTCTCTCTCCCCGCCCCCACTTCTTCCCTCTCTCTCCCTCCCCCTCTCCCCTCCCCTCCCCTCCCCTCCCCTCTCCTT